>NW_027039665.1:0-10000 GCF_034236695.1 Oncorhynchus nerka | reverse complement strand
CAACATACCATGCTGTATAACCTGAAACACCATGGTTTCATCCCAACATACCATGCTGTATAACCTGAAACGCCATGGCAACCTGAAACACCATGGCAACCTGAAACACCATGGTTTCATCCCAACATACCATGCTGTATAACCTGAAACACCATGGTTTCATCCCAACATACCATGCTGTATAACCTGAAACACCATGGCAACCTGGAACACCATGGTTTCATCCCAACATACCATGCTGTGTAACCTGAAACACCATGGCAACCTGAAACACCATGGTTTCATCCCAACATACCATGCTGTATAACCTGAAACACTGGTAACCGGAAACACCATGGTTTCATCCCAACATACCATGCTGTATAACCTGAAACACCATGGCAACCTGAAACACCATGGTTTCATCCCAACATACCATGCTGTATAACCTGAAACACCATGGTTTCATCCCAACATACCATGCTGTATAACCTGAAACACCATGGCAACCTGAAACACTATGGTATAACCTGAAACACCATGGTTCATCCCAACATACTGCATGCAACCTGAAACACCATGTATAACCTGAAACACCATGGCAAACATACTGGAAACACCATGGCAACCTGAAACACCATGGCAACCTGAAACACTATGGTTTCATCCCAACATACCATGCTGTATAACCTGAAACACCATGGCAACCTGAAACACCATGGCAACCTGAAACACCATGGTTTTCATCCCAACATACCATGCTGTATAACCTGAAACACCATGGCAACCTGAAACACACCATGGCATGGTTTCATCCCAACATACCATGCTGTATAACCTTACCTGAAACACCATGGCAACCTGAAACACTATGGTTTCATCCCAACATACCATGCTGTATAACCTGAAACGCACATGGCAACCTGAAACACTATGGTTTCATCCCAACATGCCATGCTGTATAACCTGAAACGCACCATGGCAACCTGAAACACTATGGTTTCATCCCAACATACCATGCTGTATAACCTGAAACACCATGGCAACCTGAAACACTATGGTTTCATCCCAACATACCATGCTGTATAACCTGAACCACGCAACCTGATGGCAACCTGAAACACTATGGTTTCATCCCAACATACCATGCTGTATAACCTGAAACGCCATGGCAACCTGAAACACTATGGTTTCATCCCAACATACCATGCTGTAAACCTGAAAACACCATGGCAACCTGAAACACTATGGTTTCATCCCAACATACCATGCTGTATAACCTGGCAAACGCATCCCAACATGGCAACCTGAAACACTAAACACTGGTTTCATCCCAACATGCCATGCTGTAACCTAAACCTGAAACACCATGGCAAACCTGAAACACCATGGCAAACCTGAAACACCATGGTTTCATCCCAACATACCATGCTGTATAACCTGAAACGCCATGGCAACCTGAAACACTATGGTTTCACCCAACATGGCAACCTGAAACACCATGGCATGGCAGAACATACCATGCTGTATAACCTGAAACACAACCTGATATGGTTTCATCCCAACCTGAAACACCATGGTTTCATCCCAACATACCATGCTGTATAACCTGAAACGCCAAACACCATGGCAACCTGAAACACCATGGTTTCATCCCAACATACCATGCTGTGTAACCTGAAACACCATGGTTTCATCCCAATCAGGGCTGTGTACTTTACTGCAGGGCACCATGGTTTCATACTTTACTGCAGGGCTGTATACTTTACTGCATGGCTGAAACACTATGGTTTCATCCCAACTGCTGTATAACTGCAGGGCAACCTGATGGTTTCATACATTTACCTGAAACACCATGGGCTGTATACTTTACTGCAGGGCAACCTGAAACACCATGGCAACTCCGAAAGTAATGGTTTCACTGCAGGGCTGTGGACTTTACTGCAGGGCTGTGTTACTTTACTGCAGGGCTGTATACTTTACTGCAGGGCTGTGTACTTTACTGCAGGGCTGCATACTTTACTGCAGGGCTGTATACTTTACTGCAGGGGCTGTGGACTTACTGCAGGGCTGTGTACTTTACTGCAGGGCTGTATACTTTACTGCAGGGCTGTATACTTTACTGCAGGGCTGTTTACTTTACTGCACTTTACTGGGGCTGTGGACTTTACTGCAGGGTTTACTTTACTGCAGGGCTGTGTACTTTACTGCAGGGCTGTTTACTTTACTGCAGGGTTACTTTACTGCAGGGCTGTATACTTTACCGTGTATACTTTACTGCAGGGCTGTGTACTTTACTGCAGGGCTGTTTACTTTACTGCAGGGCTGTATACTTTACTGCAGGGCTGTGGACTTTACTGCAGGGCTGTGGACTTTACTGCAGGGCTGTGTACTTTACTGCAGGGCTGTATACTTTACTGCAGAGCTGTATACTTTACTGCAGGGCTGTGTTGAAGCAGGGTTGTATACTTTACTGCAGGGCTGTGTACTTTACTGCAGGGCTGTATACTTTACTGCAGGGCTGTATACTTTACTGCAGGGCTGTGTACTTTACTGCAGGGCTGTGTACTTTACTGCAGGGCTGTATACTTTACTGCAGAGCTGTATACTTTACTGCAGGGCTGTGTACTTTACTGCAGGGCTGTGTACTTTACTGCAGGGCTGTGTACTTTACTGCAGGGCTGTGTACTTTACTGCAGGGCTGTGTACTTTACTGCAGGGCTGTATACTTTACTGCAGGGCTGTGTTGAATCAGGGCTGTGTACTTTACTGCAGGGTTGTGTACTTTACTTTACTGCAGGGCTGTATACTTTACTGCAGGGCTGTATACTTTACTGCAGGGCTGTATACTTTACTGCAGGGCTGTGTTGAAGCAGGGTTGTGTACTTTAATTAAGGACTAATTGAAATGTGCTCCGAGTTCATAGTTCTCGATTTCCATCAATCACACACACCGAGACAATGTGATGATTGAGACAATGTGATGAATACCGCAATGTTCCTCCCCCTCTCAACGCAATCTCAGATGAAAACAAGGACTGTCATCGGGGCGTTTGCTCAATGGTCTTGGTGCTCAATGTTCTGCGTCAGTGAGGGGGGGGAATCTGTCTGGAAATCAAACACTTCCTGTAGAGTTTGGTCACCACTCCCTAAAGCCACACAGACCCAGGCCTCCTCAGAACTGACGAAGGACGTGATGAAGGATCTAATAAAAGGACATGTGGTCTTTGTATACATCCCAAATTGTCCTCTATTCCCTATGTAGTGCACTACTTTTGACCAGGGCGCTATTGGGACCTATTCCCTATATAGTGCACTACTTTAGACCAGAACCCTATGAGGACTTATTCCCTATATAGTGCACTACTTTAGACCAGAACCCTATGAGGACTTATTCCCCTATATAGTGCACTACTTTAGACCAGAACCCTATGAGGACTTATTCCCTATATAGTGATAATCCAACAGGGATAATCCTCTCTGCAGTTCTTCTCTCTATGTGGAATAAACAGACTGTTATGGCCTGTTACTCTTCCTGCAGTTCTCTCTATGTGGAATAAATAGACCATTATGACCTGTTACTCTTCCTGCAGTTCTCTCTCTATGTGGAATAAATAGACCATTATGACCTGTTACTCTTCCTGCAGTTCTCTCTCTGTGGAATAAATAGACCATTATGACCTGTTACTCTTCCTGCAGTTCTCTCTCTCTATGTGGAATAAACAGACCGTTATGGCCCGTTACCTTCCTGCAGTTCTCTGTGGAATAAATAGACCATTATGACCTGTTACTCTTCCTGCAGTTCTCTCTCTCTATGTGGAATAAACAGACCGTTATGGCCCGTTACTCTTCCCAGTTCTCTTCTATGTGGAATAAACAGACTGTTATGGCCTGTTACTCTTCCTGCAGTTCTCTCTCTATGTGGAATAAACAGACTGTTATGGCCTGTTACTCTTCCTGCAGTTCTCTCTATGTGGAATAAACAGACCATTATGGCCTGTTACTCTTCCCTGCAGTTCTCTCTCTCTATGTGGAATAAACAGACCGTTATGGCCTGTTACTCTTCCTGCAGTTCTCTCTCTATCTATGTGGAATAAACAGACCGTTATGGCCTGTTACTCTTCCTGCAGTTCTCTATGTGGAATAAACAGACCGTTATGACCTGTTACTCTTCCTGCAGTTCTCTCTCTATGTGGAATAAACAGACCGTTATGACCTGTTACTCTTCCTGCAGTTCTCTCTCTATGTGGAATAAACAGACTCTTATGGCCTGTTACTCTTCCTGCAGATCTCTCTATGTGGAATAAACAGACCGTTATGGTCTGTTACTCTTCCTGCAGTTCTCTCTCTATGTGGAATAAAACAGACTGTTACAGCCTGTTACTCTTCCTGCAGTTCTCTATGTGGAATAAACAGACCGTTATGGCCTGTTACTCTTCCTGCAGTTCTCTCTCTATGTGGAATAAACAGACTGTTATGGCCTGTTACTCTTCCTGCAGTTCTCTCTCTCTATGTGGAATAAACAGACTGTTATGGCATGTTACTCTTCCTGCAGTTCTCTCTCTCTATGTGGAATAAACAGACCGTTATGACCTGTTACTCTTCCTGCAGTTCTCTATGTGGAATAAACAGACCGTTATGGCCTGTTACTCTTCATGCAGTTCTCTCTCTATGTGGAATAAACAGACCGTTATGACCTGTTACTCTTCCTGCAGTTCTCTCTCTATGTGGAATAAACAGACCATTATGACCTGTTACTCTTCCTGCAGTTCTCTCTCTATGTGGAATAAACCGACTGTTATGGCCTGTTACTCTTCCCTGCAGTTCTCTATGTGGAATAAACAGACTGTTATGGAACTAAAGATGGATTAACCTATATTCTGGAAGAGACAAACTCCCCACACACCTTACCCTGTCTTACCTTTGCAGTGAAGTGGTGGGACAAGCACTGAAGGGGTGTGTGTGTGTGTGTGTGTGTGTGTGTGTGTGTGTGTGTGTGTGTGTGTGTGTGTGTGTGTGTGTGTGTGTGTGTGTGTGTGTGTGTGTGTGTGTGTGTGTGTGTGTTTGTGTGTGTGTATGTGTGTGTGTGTGTGTGTGTGTGTGTGTGTGTGTGTGTGTGTGTGTGTATGTATATTCAATTCGATTGGACCATGGAGCGCAAGGCTTTGGTCTCAAGCTCCGTAAATAGCAGCCCCCTTTGTGGCGTGCTTAGACAGCCTGGGATCCAGATGCAGGTTTAGTGCGTACGTAGGCTTACTGTACGTGGCCTCCAGATTGCAGGCCTGCCTAAACCAGAGTATTGCAGCTGGTGTTTCAGCGGTTATGGGACAGCCTAGCTGTGTGGAGGAAAAGTTGCCTTTTATTTATCTTGAGTGTCAATTACCCTTGAAATTGTTTTGAGTGCGTTGTGGTGTGATGTGATTTGTTGATTCAATAGATCAACGATTGTGGGGACGTTTCACTACAGCCCACAAGAAAACATGCCTTCAACTGAAATGTGTCTTCCACATTTAACTCAACCAGAGAGGTGTGGGGCTGCATTAAATCGACCTCCATGTCTTCGGCACTTGGGGAACAGTGAGTTAACTGCCTTGTTCAGGGGAACAGTGGGTTAACTGCCTTGCTCAGGGGAACAGTGGGTTAACTGCCTTGCTCAGGGGAACAGGGAGTTAACTGCCTTGCTCAGGGGAACAGTGGGTTAACTGCCTTGCTCAGGGGCAGAATGACAGATTTTTAGCTGACAAGATTCAATCCAGCAACCTTTCGGTTATAACAGCAGTAGTAGTCGTAGTAGTAGTAGTAGTAGTAGTATTAGTGGTAGTAGTAGTAGTAGCTGTAGTAGTAGAAGTAGCAGCAGTAGCAGCAGCAGTAGTAGTAGTAGTAGTAGCAGTAGTAGTAGTGGTAGTAGCAGTAGTAGTAGTAGCAGTAGCTGCTGCAGTGCAGTTAGTAGTAGTAGTAGTAATAGCAGTAGTAGCAGCAGTAGTAGTAGCAGCAGCAGTAGTAGTAGTAGTAGTAGTAGTAGCAGTAGTAGTATCAGTAGTAGTAACATTAGTAGTAGCAGTCGTAGCAGTAGTAGTAGTAGTAGGAGCAGTAGTAGCAGTAGTAGTAGTAGCAGTAGTAGTAGTATCAGTAGTAGTAGTAGTAGTATCAGTAGTAAATAGTAGTAGTATCAGTAGTAGTAGTAGTCGTAGTAGTGGTAACAGTAGCAGTAGTAGTATCAGTAGTAGTAGTATCAGTAGTAGTAGAAGTAGTAGTAGTAGTAGTAGTAGTATCAGTAGTAGTAGTAGTATAAGTAGTAGTGGTAGTATCAGTAGTAGTAGTAGTAGTATCAGTAGTAGCAGCAGCAGCAGTTATAGTAGCAGTAGTAGTATCAGTATTAGTAGTAGTAGTAGTAGTAGTAGTAGTAGTATCAGTAGTAGTAGTAGTAGTAGCAGTTATAGTAGTAGTAGTAGTAGTAGTAATGAGGGAGGAAGGGAACAGCTCAGTACATAACAGAACATGTCCAGAATCCTCCCAAAATGGGCCAAACAACATGACCTTTCACTTCCCATCACCCCAGAGCTTCTTCTATTTTCATGTTTATGGCGTCACTACTCACTCACTGACTGCATGCATATCATCACACAACTCTGGAAAACATTGACGATTGTTACTGAGTCAACTTTGCTGGATAGATACATTTCAAATAAATATAATTTAGCTTCGCTCCAACAAGGGACATGGGAGAGGGTATGATGATTCTCCATGAATACAAACACATTCATGACTATACCGTAGCACTTCCTGAAGGAGTATCTAATACGTGTAATGGCGAGGAATTGCTTCTTGTGTTTCTCTGAGAATGAATGCCTTCTAAGCCTTTATGAATGAACTGAATGTACAAAGGCTCACTTGAAAAAGGAGATATCAATCTCAATGTCCTTGTTAAAAAATAAAGGATAAATATCTCAAAATAATAAATACAGGGGTGGACTTCCTTAATACGTGAAGGGATCTATTAAATGTGTTAAAGTTCAACCTTTAACTGGAGATATATTTAGACATATTTAGACATATTTGGACATATTTGGACATATTTAAACATATTTAGACATATTTGGACATATTTAGACATATTTAGACATATTTGGACATATTTGGATATATTTAGATATATTTAGACATATTTAGACATATTTGGACATATTTAGACATATTTGGACATATTTAGACATTTTTAGACATATTTAAACATATTTGGATATATTTAGATATATTTGGACATATTTGGACATATTTAGACATATTTAGACATATTGGACATATTTGGACATATTTAGACATTTTTAGACATATTTAGACATGTTTGGACATATTTGGACATATTTAGACATTTTTAGACATATGTAAACATATTTGGATATATTTAGACATATTTAGACATATTTGGACATATTTGGACATATTTAGACATGTTTGGACATATTTGGACATATTTAGACATTTTGGACATATTTGGACATATTTAGACATGTTTGGACATATTTGGACATATTTAGACATTTTGGACATATTTGGACATATTTAGACATTTTTAGACATATTTAAACATATTTGGATATATTTAGACATATTTAGACATATTTGGACATATTTAGACATATTTACATGCCTGTATTCATGGAAGCCAAGGGAAGCCAGGCTTCTCCAAATATATAACCAATAATTATTATTATTATTTTTTTTTAAATAATGTATCTTTCGTCTGTCTCCGTGTTTTCATAATTTTCAGTAAATTTGCAAGTTGCTGAATCTCACCGGAGAAATCATCAGAGTGAGGGAAACAGCGCCGCTCTGTGTCAGTATGTGTAGCCTAAGTATCTGATTCTGTCTGGACCTAAAGAGTATAACATGTTGCCACTAACATTTGATTGATTGACGCCAGCAAGCTTCCTTAAATAAAACAATCATAAAATAATTAGTCAATCACTGTTGAGCTGAACTCAACTGTGGCTTGTCCTGGTGCAGCAAAACACCCACAGGGAGTCCAGTCTGCATTTGGCTTCAGGCCAATCAAATCACTCCTAAGCAAACGTAATTTCAGAAAAACTTGAACGTTTCTGGTCTGCTCGTGTTGATGTCCTGCTAGCTTGCTAAATTGGCCTTTACTAAGCCATGGATGGAGATTGGGATTTGGACTTGTGATTTTGACTAATTCTCTGTACAGGCCAATGATTATGATGGTGATTCTGATCTAACCATAAATGAATATGTTATGCCATTGGCCTGAGTGGATTGATATTCAATACGTAGCCTAGTAGACTCACGTTAGCTAGCTAGCTAATTTAGCTGTCATTGTTGCCATGTGGGAGCTAGGTAGGCAACAAAGACTAAAAAGTGTACTGTATGACAGAGCTATAGACAGTTTGCCAACATGAAAGAGGGAGATGACATTGACATTTAACAAGTCTACAACGAGGGAGAGTTTTTAAAAAGCAACATCGATTGAACTAAATAGTTTTGTCATCTTTAAGTTTTATTTTCCAGTGTATTAAACTAAGCATATATAACCTTGTTGATTTGATGGTGTTTTAAGTGTAAATGGTGCTGGAATAGCAGGGCTCCTGTTGTCTTTGTTCTGACTTGCAGTAACTCTGTGGTTCTAAATCACTAGTTGTTTAGTTAACTGTTGAAAACATGAACTTGCTTCACCGTGCTGCAGGTCCTATAACTGTTGAAAAGACAAACTTGCTTCACCGTGCTGCAGGTCCTATAACTGTTGAAAAGACGAACTTGCTTCACCGTGCTGCAGGTCCTATAACTGTTGAAAGACGAACTTGCTTCACCGTGCTGCAGGTCCTATAACTGTTGAAAAGACGAACTTGCTTCACCTTGCTGCAGGTCCTATAACTGTTGAAAAGACGAACTTGCTTCACCGTGCTGCAGGTCCTATAACTGTTGAAAACACGAACTTGCTTCACCTTGCTGCAGGTCCTATAACTGTGCAGAAAAGACGAACTTGCTTCACCGTGCTGCAGGTCCTATAACTGTTGAAAACACGAACTTGCTTCACTCTGCCGCAGGTCCTAAGGCAACTGTTGAAAACATGAACTTGCTTCACCTTGCCGCAGGTCCTATAACTGTTGAAAACATGAACTTGCTTCACCTTGCTGCAGGTCCTATAACTGTTGAAAACATGAACTTGCTTCACCTTGCTGCAGGTCCTATAACTGTTGAAAACATGAACTTGCTTCACCGTGCTGCAGGTCCTATAACTGTTGACCAGCTGCAGGTGATACATAATATCTGCTTTGTGGACGTCACCAGACAGATGTCGCCCTCCGGTTTTGTGGTGAAACAAAACGTATTGTGTAGTTTAATATATTCCGCCTCTGTGCGACTTGTCTTTGTTGTCACAGGCCTTATTGTATATCACGCTGGCGTCTAAACCAATGGGTTGTAAGAGCAAACGACCACATAGGTTGTAATATGGGGTTTTTCCTGGCTCGGCTCAGTGATTTTACCCCACGCCTCCGCTACTGTTCACACATACAGTATTGCCACTGGTAATGCAGTGAGGAAGGTAATGCAGTGATGAAGGTAATGCAGTGAGGAAGGTAATGCAGTGAGGAAGGTAATGTATCGAGGAAGGTAATGCAGCGAGGAAGGTAAGCAGCGAGGAAGGAAACGTAGTGAGGAAGGTAACGCAGCGAGGAAGGTAAGCAGCGAGGAAGGTAATGCAGCGAGGAAGGTAATGCAGTGATGAAGGTAACGTAGTGAGGAAGGTAACGCAGCGAGGAAGGTAAGCAGCGAGGAAGGTAATGTAGCGAGGAAGGTAAGCAGCGAGGAAGGTAATGCAGTGAGGAAGGTAAGCAGTGAGGAAGGTAATGCAGTGAGGAAGGTAAGCAGTGAGGAAGGTAATGCAGTGAGGAAGGTAATGCAGTGAGGAAGGTAAGCAGTGAGGAAGGTAAGCAGTGAGGAAGGTAAGCAGCGAGGAAGGTAAAAGCAGTGAGGAAGGTAAGCAGTGAGGAAGGTAAGCAGTG
>NW_027039664.1:55000-80000 GCF_034236695.1 Oncorhynchus nerka | reverse complement strand
AGGCTACCTGCTGGTTACTGGCCCAACTCTCTAACCACCTGCTGGTTACTGGCCCAAGGCTCTAACCACTAGGCTACCTGCTGGTTACTGGCCCAACACTCTAACCACTAGGCTACCTACTGGTTACTGGCCCAACACTCTAACCACTAGACTACCTACTGGTTACTGGCCCAACACTCTAACCACTAGGCTACCTGCTGGTTACTGACCCAACACTCTAACCACTAGGCTACCTGCTGGTTACTGGTCCAACACTCTAACCACTAGGCTACCTACTGGTTACTGGCCCAACGCTCTAACCACTAGGCTACCTACTGGTTACTGGCCCAACACTCTAACCACTAGACTACCTGCTGTTTACTGACCCAACACTCTAACCACTAGGCTACCTGCTGGTTACTGACCCAACACTCTAACCACTAGACTACCTGCTGTTTACTGACCCAACACTCTAACCACTAGGCTACCTGCTGGTTACTGGCCCAACTCTCTAACCACCTGCTGGTTACTGGCCCAAGGCTCTAACCACTAGACTACCTGCTGTTTACTGACCCAACACTCTAACCACTAGGCTACCTGCTGGTTACTGGCCCAACTCTCTAACCACCTGCTGGTTACTGGCCCAACGCTCTAACCACTAGGCTACCTGCTGGTTACTGGCCCAACTCTCTAACCACCTGCTGGTTACTGGCCCAACACTCTAACCACTAGGCTACCTGCTGGTTACTAGTCCAACACTCTAACCACTAGGCTACCTGCTGGTTACTAGTCCAACACTCTAACCACTAGGCTACCTGCTGGTTACTAGTCCAACACTCTAACCACTAGGCTACCTGCTGGTTACTAGTCCAACACTCTAACCACTAGGCTATCTGCTGGTTACTGGCCCAACACTCTAACCACTAGGCTACCTGCTGGTTACTGACCCAACACTCTAACCACTAGGCTACCTGCTGGTTACTAGTCCAACACTCTAACCACTAGGCTACCTGCTGGTTACTAGTCCAACACTCTAACCACTAGGCTACCTGCTGGTTACTAGTCCAACACTCTAACCACTAGGCTACCTGCTGGTTACTAGTCCAACCCTCTAACCACTAGGCTACCTGCTGGTTACTGACCCAACACTCTAACCACTAGGCTACCTGCTGGTTACTAGTCCAACACTCTAACCACTAGGCTACCTGCTGGTTACTAGTCCAACACTCTAACCACTAGACTACCTGCTGGTTACTAGTCCAACACTCTAACCACTAGGCTACCTGCTGGTTACTAGTCCAACACTCTAACCACTAGACTA
Source organism: Oncorhynchus nerka (assembly GCF_034236695.1). Taxonomy (NCBI): domain Eukaryota; kingdom Metazoa; phylum Chordata; class Actinopteri; order Salmoniformes; family Salmonidae; genus Oncorhynchus; species Oncorhynchus nerka. Next base: position 78,700 of record NW_027039664.1, on the reverse strand, counting down.
CCTGCTGGTTACTCGGCCAACACTTCAACCACTAGGCTACCTGCTGGTTACTGACCCAACACTCTAACCACTAGACTACCTGCTGGTTACTAGTCCAACACTCTAACCACTAGACTCCCTGCCTCTCTATATAATATAATATGCGTTAATATATATGCGTTAATATAATATACCTACCTGCCTGCCTGCCTGCCTGCCTGCCTGCCTGCCTGTCTGTCTGTCTGTCTGTCTGTCTGTCTGTCTGTCTGTCTGTCTGTCTGTCTGTCTGTCTGTCTGTCTGTCTGTCTGTCTGTCTGTCTGTCTGCCTGCCTGCCTGCCTGTCTGTCTGTCTGTCTGTCTGTCTGCCTGTCTGTCTGTCTGTCTGTCGCTTGGTTCGTGTGTAAAATGGAGGGGGGAGCGTCTCAGGCGAGCCATTTTCTGTCTCCTGGCTGCAGATTCAGCGCTTTCATTTGCAGACCTAATAATCCAGCCAATCAGACGTAGAGGAACACATACATGCTGACTGGGGTCTTTGTTGGACTAAATATGGGAGATGAACAGAGACAATATTGGAACCATGAAGTAGAACCGTCACAGCGTTGACACATTCGCTCATCAGTTTTCAGACTGGTGATATTTTCTCTCAAAAAGAGAGAAAAAAAAGTATGTATATCTGCACAGATGGTTGTACTGTACGCTAGGAAAATGACTTGACGATCAACATATTTCTTTGTTTTCGTCAGATCAATATCTGTCTGCCAAATCTATCCTACACGGGCTCAATGACAGCTGAGCCACGTTCCAATAGCCATTGTTGTCACTCATTTCTTTATGCTAATGTGGACTGAGAAGAGAGCGATTGTCGTTGTGTTGTAGCTCTGCGTTGCGTTGCGGTTGATTGAGACTATAGACGTGAGACTTTAGAGATTAGTTTTAATGAATCAGAATTCACTCTCTGCATCCTGCAATCTGCATCCAAAAGGAAATAAAACATTTGTAGAGCCACATTATGTTCTGCGAATCGTCGCCCTCTTTTCTACAACAGATGCACAATAGGAGGGACTGGGATCATTCCAGGAGCTAGCCATCGTTCACACATACAGTAGCCTGCTAATACCTTAGCTAGCTATTAACCACATGTTGAATTCACAATGTTGATGTCATCCTAAAAAAGTACAATTACAAGTGCATCTTAACAATACCATTCACTTATGAGTAACCTCTAAATATACATCATTATTCATGAACAAAACGTTGTACCTAAAATAATCAAACTTTTTCTGAAGAAGACAGAAAATGAGTGCCTCAAAATGATTTGAGCAGGAGCACGTAGGGCACACTCCCCTACTCCCAGAGCAACACGTTAGTCGACACTCCCCTACTCCCAGAGCAACACGTTAGTCGACACTCCCCTACTCCCAGGGCAACACGTTAGTCGACACTCCTCTACTCCCAGGATGCACGCAGGGCAACACGTTAGTCGACACTCCCCTACTCCCAGGATGCACCGCAGGGCAACACGTTAGTCGACACTCCCCTACTCCCAGGATGCACGCAGGGCAACACGTTAGTCGACACTCCCCTACTCCCAGGATGCACCGCAGGGCAACACGTTAGTCGACACTCCTCTACTCCCAGAGCAACACGTTAGTCGACACTCCCCTACTCCTAGGGCAACACGTTAGTCAACACTCCCCTACTCCCAGGATGCACCGCAGGGCAACACGTTAGTCAACACTCCTCTACTCCCAGGATGCAACACGTTAGTCAACACTCCTCTACTCCCAGGATGCACCGCAGGGCAACACGTTAGTCAACACTCCTCTACTCCCAGGATGCACCGCAGGGCAACACGTTAGTCAACACTCCTCTACTCCCAGGATGCACCGCAGGGCAACACGTTAGTCAACACTCCTCTACTCCCAGGATGCACCGCAGGGCAACACGTTAGTCAACACTCCCCTACTCCTAGGGCAACACGTTAGTCAACACTCCCCTACTCCCAGGATGCACCGCAGGGCAACACGTTAGTCAACACTCCTCTACTCCCAGGATGCACCGCAGGGCAACACGTTAGTCAACACTCCTCTACTCCCAGGATGCACCGCAGGGCAACACGTTAGTCAACACTCCTCTCCCTACTCCCAGGATGCACCGCAGGGCAGTTAGTCGACACTCCTCTACTCCCAGAGCAACACGTTAGTCGACACTCCCCTACTCCTGGGGCACTTAGTCAACACTCCCTACTCCCAGGATGCACCGCAGGGCAACACGTTAGTCAACACTCCTCTACTCCCAGGATGCACACGTTAGTCAACACTCCTCTACTCCCAGGATGCACCGCAGGGCAACACGTTAGTCAACACTCCTCTACTCCCAGGATGCACCGCAGGGCAACACGTTAGTCAACACTCCTCTACTCCCAGGATGCACCGCAGGGCAACACGTTAGTCAACACTCCTCTACTCCCAGGATGCACCGCAGGGCAACACGTTAGTCAACACTCCTCTACTCCCAGGATGCACCGCGGGCAACACGTTAGTCAACACTCCTCTACTCCCAGGATGCACCGCAGGGCAACACGTTAGTCAACACTCCTCTACTCCCAGGATGCACCGCAGGGCAACACGTTAGTCAACACTCCTCTACTCCCAGGATGCACCGCAGGGCAACACGTTAGTCAACACTCCCCTACTCCTAGGGCAACACGTTAGTCAACACTCCCCTACTCCTAGGGCAACACGTTAGTCAACACACGTTAGTCAACACTCCTCTACTCCCAGGATGCACCGCAGGGCAACACGTTAGTCAACACTCCTCTACTCCCAGGATGCATAATAACAAATCAACATGACATATTGATATATGAACCTGGTGAAATTCACACAGTACTTTAATAACAACTGTTCATTGCTCACAAACCACATTGTCCGTTATATCCAGAGAATGTACAGCGTTGAAGTTTACTAATGTCTCATTTTCCTCTTCCTTCACACCTTTGTCCCTGTGAGGTCCACAGTGTTAGTGAGGTTTATAATGCGTCTCTCTCTCTCTCTCTCTCTCTGTCTCTCTCTCTCTCTCTCTCTCTCTCTCTCTGTCTCTCTCTCTCTCTCTCTCTGTCTCTCTCTGTCTCTCTCTGTCTCTCTCTCTCTCTCTCTCTCTCTCTCTCTCTCTTTCTCTCTGTCCTACAGGAGCTCAGACTCTGACGGAGCGTTCGAGACACCGGAGTCGACCACCCCTGTCAAGTCCCCCACTGGAGAGACAGAAAATCATACCCAGCTGCTGACCTCGGAAGACACCGGTGAGGGAGAGAGACACACACACACACAGAAAGAGAGACAGGAAGGGGAGCGAGAGAGAGAGTGAAAAGGAGAAAAAGAGAGAGACAGCGAGAGAGAGAGAGAGAGAGAGAGAGAGAGAGAGAGAGAGAGAGAGAGAGAGAGAGAGAGACAAAGGAAGACAAAGAGAGAGAGAGAGAGACAAACAGAGAGAGACAAAGAGACAGAGAGAGAGAGAGAGAGAGAGACAGAGAGAGAGAGAGAGAGAGACAGAGAGAGAGAGAGAGAGAGAAACACAGAGAGAGAAAAGCTTAGATCACCCTCTAGTGGTGACTACTGGTATTTCAAAAAAGAGGTTTGCTTTGTTTAGTGAGTCAGACCAGCATCACTGAGTTGCTAAAGGATATAAACAGGTCTTATATATGCAGAAAAGCTTCAGTCATCCATCACATGATGTATGGCGTGTTTTACTAATTGGCCAACTGGGAGGTTGTGTTGAAATATTCAGAGCTCATTCATCAATTGAATTAGACTTGTCTAAAACCAGACACAGCCTCCATCACTCTCTCTCTCCCTCTTTTTCTCACCCTTCATCCCCCCCCCCTCTCTCTCTCTCCCTCTTTTTCTCACCCTTCATCCCCCCCCCTCTCTCTCTCTCTCTCCCTCTTTTTCTCACCCTTCATCTCCCTCCCCCTCTCTCTCTCTCTCTCTCTCTCTCTCTCTCTCTCTCTCTCACCCTCTCTCTCTCTTCTCTCTCTCTCACTCTCTCATTCTCTCCTCTCTCTCTCTCTCTCTCTCTTTCCCTCTCTCACACAAACACATACACACACAAGCATCAGAAGAAAGTAATTTCTCACTCAACCCAAATGCAAACCTTGACAATGCATTGTGGGATTATGTCTCGACTACACAGCACTTGTCATATATATTTCTCTGTTCCTCCAGGTCTTGGCTGTGACTCTGAGGCAGATGGTGAACCCGGGTCAGAGGCTAAAGGTCACCATGGTAGCTCCCTGTCCATAGTCTTTGACGAGGACAAGCCCATAGCTGCTAGTGGAGCGTATAACCTAGACCAGCTCATAGCTGCTGCTGCTGCTGCTGCTGAGGCCCAGAGTCGATCAACTCTAACCCGCTCTCTGAGCCTCCAGGCTGGGGAGCTAGACGGCTCCGGCCCCCTAGACAGCGTAGGATCCTCCCTCTCAATCGGAGACTCCCGTGCCTTGGCTGAGGCCTTTAGTATCGACAGTGGTACTGAGAGTGCTCCTGGGACCCTCCGCAGACCGTCCAAGAAGGGGCCTCTCCGCCCTGGCGGCTCCCTGAAACAGAAGCCTCTCCTCAGGCAGAGCTCTAACCCAGAGAGCCCCCAACCTCCATCCTCTGGTATCACACCGGAGCTGAAAAAGAGCACCAGAACATCTAGCCCCCTATTGGGCTCCGATGACCAGGAAGTAGGAGGAGCCACAACAGACTCTGGCCCTGCCTCGGCCACGCCCAGTCCAGGAGGCACGCTCCGCAGAACCAGGAAGTCACGTGTGGAAAGCCCCGCCACTCTCATTGAAGAGACCAATCACACTAGCCCAGCGACAGATAACCAACCAATCCCAACCCCTACTCCTGTTCCGACCCAGGCCATTTCCATACCCCTCCGACAGGAGGATACCCCCATCCCAGTGCCGGAAGCCCCTCTCCCAGCCAGTGAGGGCTCCTCTCCCATCCCCCCTAGTGGGGCCTACAAATGGGACCCAGACAACTTTGAGGACATCGACCCATTCAACACCGGAGGTAGTAAAGTAGCTAACTCCCCCCCGTTGGGACGGAAAGGAGTCTCTAACTCCCCCCCGTTGGGACGGAAAGAAGTCTCTGCGTCCATTGCTCACAAAACTATCACCCCTGTGTCTAACCCCCCTCCTGTCTCTACTGAGGAACAAGCTCGTCCCTCTACCAGCCCCCCTATTCGCACCTCAGGGGCGGTCAGACTGGAGTTTGACTATTCTGAGGAGACCCTCGAGGAGCCTCCTAAGGCCTCTCCACCTCCCAAGAAGCTGGGCAGGAAGCCAGGCTCCAAGGTTAGTCTGTCATAGGACTGAAAATGGTACCTTTCTTTTCTCTGGCTGATTTCAATGTGTCATTTTTTCTTGTTGCCTGGTGATCTTGCTGATTTGTTTTTCAAGTGACTCGATGTGTTTTTTGAAAAGCGCTTTAAAGTAGTACATTTATTTACAATTATGATTCCTAATAATTGTATTTATGTCATTATTATTATGTTTCTAATATATTTTAATAATATTAACAATAATAATTATTATGATCAGATGCCTCTGAGGAAGCCCAGGATGGGCCTGAAGAAGGTCGTCCAGCCGCCATCGGAACCCCTAGACAACACGCCCGCCACCGTCCCCGGTGATGACCTCCCTATCCATAAGGCTTCCTATAACTTTGACCCCGCCCAGTGGGACGACCCTAACTTCAACCCGTTCGGCTCTAACAGCGAGATCCCCGTCTCTCCCAAGCTGAACAAACCCTCCCGTAGATTCAACTCTGACACCTTCGACGAGTCTGCTGCCTTCAAGTCCTCCTCCAATAGCATGGCTGCGTCTCCGCCCACGGCTGCCTCAGGCTCCGCCTCCTTTGAGGTGTCGGCCAATGACAATGAGGTTGATAACGATAATGATAACGTTGGGGAGCTGGAGGACCACAACCAGAACAAACCATCCAAAACGAAGAAGAAACCTATCAAATCGTAAGTTGGTTTAATTTAAAATAAATATTTTGATGGTCTTTTCTGACCTTATTGAACAGAGAGACAGACAGCATGAAACATAGTGTCAAAGGGAAGTATTCAAACCTCTCCTGACGACATCGTAGGCATGTATGAGACTGCAGCGTTTACCGCTAGACCAGATAGCTGTCCCAGTGTGTGTGTGTGTGTGTGTGTGTGTGTGTGTGTGTGTGTGTGTGTGTGTGAGAGAGAGAGAGAGTACATACACACACATATCTCACTCTGTCTTGTCATATTATCTGCGTGCGGGTGTTTTGACATCTTTATATCCAACCTGACACACACACACACACACACACACACACACACACACACACACACACACACACACACACACACACACACACACACACACACACACACACACACACACACACACACACACACACACACACACACACACACACACACAGTAAACTAGTTACATAAACATAATGTTCCTTAACTAAACTAGTTACATCAACATAATGTTCCTTAACTAAACTAGTTACATCAACATAATGTTCCTTAACTAAACTAGTTACATCAACATAATGTTCCTTAACTAAACTAGTTACATCATCATAATGTTCCTTAACTAAACTAGTTACATCATCATAATGTTCCTTAACTAAACTAGTTACATAAACATAATGTTCCTTAACTAAACTAGTTACATCAACATAATGTTCCTTAACTAAACTAGTTACATCAACATAATGTTCCTTAACTAAACTAGTTACATCAACATAATGTTCCTTAACTAAACTAGTTACATCAACATAATGTTCCTTAACTAAACTAGTTACATCAACATAATGTTCCTTAACTAAACTAGTTACATCAACATAATGTTCCTTAACTAAACTAGTTACATCAACATAATGTTCCTTAACTAAACTAGTTACATCAACATAATGTTCCTTAACTAAAACTAGTTACATCAACATAATGTTCCTTAACTAAACTAGTTACATCAACATAATGTTCCTTAACTAAACTAGTTACATCAACATAATGTTCCTTAACTAAACTAGTTACATCAACATAATGTTCCTTAACTAAACTAGTTACATCAACATAATGTTCCTAACTAAACTAGTTACATCAACATAATGTTCCTTAACTAAACTAGTTACATCAACATAATGTTCCTTAACTAAACTAGTTACATCAACATAATGTTCCTTAACTAAACTAGTTACATCAACATAATGTTCCTTAACTAAACTAGTTACATCATCATAATGTTCCTTAACTAAACTAGTTACATCAACATAATGTTCCTTAACTAAACTAGTTACATCAACATAATGTTCCTTAACTAAAAACTAGTTACATCAACATAATGTTCCTTAACTAAACTAGTTACATCAACATAATGTTCCTTAACTAAACTAGTTACATCAACATAATGTTCCTTAACTAAACTAGTTACATCAACATAATGTTCCTTAACTAAACTAGTTACATCAACATAATGTTCCTTAACTACCGGTAAACTAGTTACATCAACATAATGTTCCTTAACTAAACTAGTTACATCAACATAATGTTCCTTAACTAAACTAGTTACATCAACATAATGTTCCTTAACTAAACTAGTTACATCATCATAATGTTCCTTAACTAAACTAGTTACATCGACATAATGTTCCTTAACTAAACTAGTTACATCAACATAATGTTCCTTAACTAAACTAGTTACATCAACATAATGTTCCTTAACTAAACTAGTTACATCAACATAATGTTCCTTAACTAAACTAGTTACATCAACATAATGTAAACTAGTTACATCAACATAATGTTCCTTAACTAAACTAGTTACATCAACATAATGTTCCTTAACTAAACTAGTTACATCAACATAATGTTCCTTAACTAAACTAGTTACATCAACATAATGTTCCTTAACTAAACTAGTTACATCAACATAATGTTCCTTAACTAAACTAGTTACATCAACATAATGTTCCTTAACTAAACTAGTTACATCAACATAATGTTCCTTAACTAAACTAGTTACATCAACATAATGTTCCTTAACTAAACTAGTTACATCAACATAATGTTCCTTAACTAAACTAGTTACATCAACATAGTTACATCGACATAATGTTCCTTAACTAAACTAGTTACATCAACATAATGTTCCTTAACTAAACTAGTTACATCAACATAATGTTCCTTAAAAACTAGTTACATCAACATAATGTTCCTTAACTAAACTAGTTACATCAACATAATGTTCCTTAACTAAACTAGTTACATCAACATAATGTTCCTTAACTAAACTAGTTACATCAACATAATGTTCCTTAACTAAAACTAGTTACATCGACATAATGTTCCTTAACTAAACTAGTTACATCAACATAATGTTCCTTAACTAAACTAGTTACATCAACATAATGTTCCTTAACTAAACTAGTTACATCAACATAATGTTCCTTAACTAAACTAGTTACATCAACATAATGTTCCTTAACTAAACTAGTTACATCATCATAATGTTCCTTAACTAAACTAGTTACATCGACATAATGTTCCTTAACTAAACTAGTTACATCAACATAATGTTCCTTAACTAAACTAGTTACATCAACATAATGTTCCTTAACTAAACTAGTTACATCAACATAATGTTCCTTAACTAAACTAGTTACATCAACATAATGTTCCTTAAACTAAACTAGTTCCTTAACTTAGTTACATCAACATAATGTTCCTTAACTAAACTAGTTACATCAACATAATGTTCCTTAACTAAACTAGTTACATCAACATAATGTTCCTTAACTAAACTAGTTACATCAACATAATGTTCCTTAACTAAACTAGTTACATCAACATAATGTTCCTTAACTAAACTAGTTACATCAACATAATGTTCCTTAACTAAACTAGTTACATCAACATAATGTTCCTTAACTACCGGTAAACTAGTTACATCAACATAATGTTCCTTAACTAAACTAGTTACATCAACATAATGTTCCTTAACTAAACTAGTTACATCAACATAATGTTCCTTAACTAAACTAGTTACATCAACATAATGTTCCTTAACTAAACTAGTTACATCAACATAATGTTCCTTAACTACCGGTAAACTAGTTACATCAACATAATGTTCCTTAACTAAACTAGTTACATCAACATAATGTTCCTTAACTAAACTAGTTACCTCAACATAATGTTCCTTAACTAAACTAGTTACATCAACATAATGTTCCTTAACTAAACTAGTTACATCAACATAATGTTCCTTAACTAAACTAGTTACATCAACATAATGTTCCTTAACTAAACTAGTTACATCAACATAATGTTCCTTAACTAAACTAGTTACATCAACATAATGTTCCTTAACTAAACTAGTTACATCAACATAATGTTCCTTAACTAAACTAGTTACATCAACATAATGTTCCTTAACTAAACTAGTTACATCAACATAATGTTCCTTAACTAAACTAGTTACATCAACATAATGTTCCTTAACTAAACTAGTTACATCAACATAATGTTCCTTAACTAAACTAGTTACATCAACATAATGTTCCTTAACTAAACTAGTTACATCATCATAATGTTCCTTAACTAAACTAGTTACATCAACATAATGTTCCTTAACTAAACTAGTTACATCAACATAATGTTCCTTAACTAAACTAGTTACATCAACATAATGTTCCTTAACTAAACTAGTTACATCATCATAATGTTCCTTAACTAAACTAGTTACATCAACATAATGTTCCTTAACTAAACTAGTTACATCAACATAATGTTCCTTAACTACCGGTAAACTAGTTACATCAACATAATGTTCCTTAACTAAACTAGTTACATCAACATAATGTTCCTTAACTAAACTAGTTACCTCAACATAATGTTCCTTAACTAAACTAGTTACATCAACATAATGTTCCTTAACTAAACTAGTTACATCAACATAATGTTCCTTAACTACAACATCAACATAATGTTCCTTAACTAAACTAGTTACATCAACATAATGTTCCTTAACTAAACTAGTTACATCAACATAATGTTCCTTAACTAAACTAGTTACATCAACATAATGTTCCTTAACTAATCAACATAATGTTCCTTACTAGTTACATCAACATAATGTTCCTTAACTAAACTAGTTACATCAACATAATGTTCCTTAACTAAACTAGTTACATCATCATAATGTTCCTTAACTAAACTAGTTACATCATCATAATGTTCCTTAACTAAACTAGTTACATCAACATAATGTTCCTTAACTAAACTAGTTACATCAACATAATGTTCCTTAACTAAACTAGTTACATCATCATAATGTTCCTTAACTAAACTAGTTACCTCAACATAAACTAAACTAGTTACATCAACATAATGTTCCTTAACTAAACTAGTTACATCAACATAATGTTCCTTAACTAAACTAGTTACATCAACATAATGTTCCTTAACTAAACTAGTTACATCAACATAATGTTCCTTAACTAAACTAGTTACATCAACATAATGTTCCTTAACTAAACTAGTTACATCAACATAATGTTCCTTAACTAAACTAGTTACATCAACATAATGTTCCTTAACTAAACTAGTTACATCAACATAATGTTCCTTAACTAAACTAGTTACATCAACATAATGTTCCTTAACTAAACTAGTTACATCAACATAATGTTCCTTAACTAAACTAGTTACATCAACATAATGTTCCTTAACTACCGGTAAACTAGTTACATCAACATAATGTTCCTTAACTAAACTAGTTACATCAACATAATGTTCCTTAACTAAACTAGTTACATCAACATAATGTTCCTTAACTAAACTAGTTACATCAACATAATGTTCCTTAACTAAACTAGTTACATCAACATAATGTTCCTTAACTAAACTAGTTACATCAACATAATGTTCCTTAACTAAACTAGTTACATCAACATACTGTTCCTTGATGATGTTGATGATGTTGCTGAAAGTCTCTTTCTAAATTCCCCAGGTAATGTGAATGACATGTATCTGAAGCTGAACGTAAACAAACGATACAAGAGACAGAATAATAATTGAAAAACGTACCTAAGTTGTTAGTAATAAGATATATAATATTATGTATCTATTGATTAAGTATTGATTTGATTGGTTGATTAAGTCTCTGCCAGAGATGACATGTTGTGTTCAGTGACTTCTGATCGTCTCTCTCTTCTTCCCGTTCCAGGAACACTTTCAGAGTCAAGAGGTCCCCAAAGAGGTCGGCCATGTCTGATCCATCATCACAAGTGAGTCAGTTCTCTCTTACACTCATGTGTGCACGCACGCACACACACACAGCTCCTCACCTCCTCACGTCCTCACTTCCTCTCCTCACCACTACACTTCCTCACCTCCTCAAATCCTCACGTCCACACCTCCTCACCTCCTCAAATCCCCACTTCCACACCTCCTCACCTCCTCAAATCCTCAAATCCTCACCTCCTCACCTCCTCACCTCCTCAACCTCTTCATCTCCACAACCTCTTCACGTCTTCACATCCTCACTTCCTTACCTCCTCACTTCCTCACCCTCCTCACTTCTTCACCTCCTCGCTTCCTTACCTCCCCACTTCCTCACTTCCTCAACCTCCCCACCTCCTCACCTCAACCTCCCCACCTCCTCACCTCCTCAACCTCCCCACCTCCTCACCTCCTCAACCTCCTCACCTCCTCACCTCCTCAACCTCCCCACCTCCTCACCTCCTCACTTTCTCACCCTCCTTACTTCCTCACCTCCTCATGTCTTCACTTCCTCACCTCCACACCTCCTCACCTCCTCATGTCCTCACTTCCTCACCCCCTCCTTCCTCCGCTCCAGGAGCCCACCCCAGTAGATGAAGCCCAGCCTCCTATCCCCCCGCTACAGGACGACCACGCCACAGACGAGGAGAAGTTGGCCTCTTCCTCCAATCACAAAGAGAAGCTTGCTTCCTCAGCCAATCACAAATGGGAATCCATGGAGGCGGAGCTAACCTCTGACCCCCAGGAGGACTTCCCGCAGCCATCTGACCTCACAGCCTTCGTCAACGAGAACAATCGAGGTGAGTGTGTGTGTGTGTGTGTGTGTGTGTGTGTGTGTGTGTGTGTGTGTGTGTGTGTGTGTGTGTGTGTGTGTGTGTGTGTGTGTGTGTGTGTGTGTGTGTGTGTGTGTGTTTAAAAATAAATCAATTAGTCATCAATTAGTTCAAGAGTTAATGTCTCCATGTACAGGACGATATGTCATCCATACGTGTGCTCCCCCAGTTATTGATTTCTAATTGGCAGCGAGCCCATGCAGCTAGCTATCCAGCCCTTTACTAAACCCTGACCCCTAGAAGGGTAGAGGAGAGCCACACTACCCAGAGGCTGTGTCTGCGTGACTGGGTTTAAACTGGGTCATGTTGTTATACAGATAGACAGACAGACTGTCCCACCAGTCCAGTCCAGTCTAGAGTATCTGATGTTCTCTCCCCTCTTTCATTTTTCTCTCTTCTCCCTCCTCTCTTCTCTCCTTTTTGTCTCTAACCATCTCTCTTCTCCCTCCTCTCTTCTGTCATTCTGTCTCTAACCATCTCTCTTCTCCCTCCTCTCTTCTGTCATTCTGTCTCTAACCATCTCTCTTCTCCCTCCTCTCTTCTGTCATTCTGTCTCTAACCATCTCTCTTCTCCCTCCTCTCTTCTCTCTTTCTTTCTCTAACCATCTCTCTTCTCTCTTTCTGTCTCTCTTTCGTTCTCTCGTACTTGTGTCTCTAAATCTGTCTGTTCTATTGTCTCCCTCAGTGCCAGACTATGAGATTGAGTACATGGAGAAGATCGGCCCCCCTTCGCCGGTGAGTATATATCCACAATCTGTGCTGTCAGTCAGATAAGAAGGAGTGAGAAGATAGAACTGAAACCAGCTCATGTTATGATCCTGATCTATGAAGATGTAATACTGGTTAATTAGGTCTATATGTTTGCTCGTGAAACTGACTGTCCTTGAGACTGACTGTCCTAGAGACTGAGACTGCCTGTCCTTGAGACTGAGACTGTCCTTGAGACTGAGACTGGCTGTTCTTGAGACTGACTGTCCTTGTGACTGAGACTGACTGTTCTTGAGACTGACTGTCCTTGAGACTGAGACTGACTGTTCTTCAGACTGACTGTCCTTGAGACTGAGACTGACTGTCCTTGATACTGAGACTGACTGTCCTTGAGAGTCAGACTGACTGTCCTTGAGACTCAGACTGACTGTTCTTGAGACTGAGACTGACTGTTCTTGAGACTGACTGTCCTTGAGACTGAGACTGACTGTTCTTGAGACTGACTATCCATGAGACTGACTGTTCTTGAGACTGACTATCCTTGAGACTGACTATCCTTGAGACTGACTGTTCTTGAGACTGACTGTCCTCGAGACTGACTATCCTCGAGACTGACTATGCTCGAGACTGACTATCCTTGAGACTGACTATCCTTGAGACTGACTGTTCTTGAGATTGACTATCCTTGAGACTGACTATCCTTGAGACTGACTGTTCTTGAGACTGACTATCCTTGAGACTGACTATCCTTGAGACTGACTATCCTTGAGACTGACTATCCTTGAGACTGACTGTTCTTGAGACTGACTATCCTTGAGACTGACTATCCTTGAGACTGACTATCCTTGAGACTGACTGTTCTTGAGACTGACTATCCTTGAGACTGACTATCCTTGAGACTGACTATCCTTGAGACTGACTGTCCTTGAGACTGACTATCCTTGAGACTGACTATCCTTGAGACTGACTATCCTTGAGACTGACTCCCCTTGAGACTGACTATCCTTGAGACTGACTGTTCTTGAGACTGACTGTCCTTGAGACTGACTATCCTTGAGACTGACTATCCTTGAGACTGACTATCCTTGAGACTGACTGTTCTTGAGACTGACTATCCTTGAGACTGACTATCCTTGAGACGGACTATCCTTGAGACTGACTCCCCTTGAGACTGACTCCCCTTGAGACTGACTATCCTTGAGACTGACTATCCTTGAGACTGACTCCCCTTGAGACTGACTATCCTTGAGACTGACTGTTCTTGAGACTGACTGTCCTTGAGACTGACTATCCTTGAGACTGACTATCCTTGAGACTGACTGTTCTTGAGACTGACTATCCTTGAGACTGACTATCCTTGAGACTGACTCCCCTTGAGACTGACTATCCTTGAGACTGACTGTTCTTGAGACTGACTGTCCTTGAGACTGACTATCCTTGAGACTGACTGTTCTTGAGACTGACTATCCTTGAGACTGACTATCCTTGAGACTGACTGTTCTTGAGACTGACTGTTCTTGAGACTGAATATCCTTGCATACTTTAGTTTCTTCTGATCATCAAAGAAAACGTGTGTGTTTGTGCATCTGACATGGTTTAACTCTTGCTGTATGTTTATCTGCCTCTCTGTCTCTCTCTCTATATATATAGACTCTGTTTGTGAAGAAACCTTCGACTCTCTACCTGAAGCTGGACTCTGTGACAGACAGCCTGACCAAGCCTAACCAAGGATCAGAACTCAACTCTCCCTGCACAGGGTACAACACACTGGGGTACAACACACTGGGGTACAACACACTGGGGTACAACACACTGGGGTACAACACACTGGGGTACACACACACACACACGCACACACGCACACGCACACACACACACACACACACACACACACACACACACCAGTGGAGGCTCCTCAGAGGAGGAAGGGGAGGAACGTCCTACTCAGTGAATTTCAGAAAAAGAAAAATAGTGAAAAAGTTATCCTTGTTATGTAAAATTATGCTAAATATATTCACGTCACCAAATAACTGACTAAAATAATGTAGCTAATTTAGCCTACTCACCAACCTGACTCAAACAGAGAGGAATGCTATTTATGTTAGCTAGCTGGCTAAGGCTATCGAACACTGCTATGTTAGCTAGCTGGCTAAGGCTCTCGAACACTGCTATGTTAGCTAGCTGGCTAAGGCTATCCAACACTGCAACTCTTCCAAGTCATGGTAAGTTTTTTAAATTTATTGCCACTGGGGCCTGCCGGTGTAACTGCTAAACTGCTTGCTGTACACTGTACTGCTTGATTGTAGTGGGTTTACTAACGCGTTCGTTCTAGTCACTATGTTGACTATGACCTTAGCTAATATGGTGACAACAATGTTGGCTGTGTGGAGCAGTTAGCGGTTATGATACGAAGGTTTGGCTTGGAGAGGTTTTTTTTCCGCCTGGTCACAGACTGCTGTTGTGTTGTCTGTCATAGTTGAAGTGTACCTATGATGAAAATTACAGGCCTCTCTCATCTTTTTATGTGGGAGAACGTGCACAATTGGTGGCTGACTAAATACTTTTTTAGTGAAACTGTTACTCAATATGTTTTTTATGGCCTAATAGTTCCCCCCAAAAAATGTCCTACAAATTTATATTTTGTCATTTTTTTTTGATACTTCAAGTGGTCTTAAAATTCTAAATCAAATAGCTAAATGATGCTTGGCGTGACCTTCTTAATAAAACAATTCCATATAGTATAACCCCTCCTCCTTAGTATAACCCCTCCTCCTTAGTATAACCCCTCCTCCTTAGTATAACCCCTCCTCCTTAGTATAACCCCTCCTCTTTAGTATAACCCCTCCTCTTTAGTATAACCCCTCCCCCTTAGTATAACCCCTCCTCTTTAGTATAACCCCTCCTCTTTAGTATAACCCCTCCTCCTTAGTATAACCCCTCCTCCTTAGTATAACCCCTCCTCCTTAGTATAACCCCTCCTCCTTAGTATAACCCCTCCTCTTTAGTATAACCCCTCCTCCTTAGTATAACCTCCTCTTTAGTATAACCCCTCCTCTTTAGTATAACCCCTCCCCCTTAGTATAACCCTCCTCCTTAGTATAACCCCTCCTCCTTAGTATAACCCCTCCTCTTTAGTATAACCCCTCCTCCTTAGTATAACCCCTCCTCTTTAGTATAACCCTCCTCCTTAGTATAACCCCTCCTCCTTAGTATAACCCCTCCTCTTTAGTATAACCCCTCCTCCTTAGTATAACCCCTCCTCTTTAGTATAACCCCTCCTCTTTAGTATAACCCCTCCTCTTTAGTATAACCCCTCCTCCTTAGTATAACCCCTCCTCCTTAGTATAACCCCTCCTCCTTAGTATAACCCCTCCTCCTTAGTATAACCCCTCCTCCTTAGTATAACCCCTCCTCCTTAGTATAACCCCTCCTCTTTAGTATAACCCCTCCTCTTTAGTATAACCCTCCTCCTTAGTATAACCCCTCCTCCTTAGTATAACCCCTCCTCCTTAGTATAACCCCTCCTCTTTAGTATAACCCCTCCTCTTTAGTATAACCCCCCTCCTCCTTAGTATAACCCCTCTCCTTAGTATAACCCCTCCTCCTTAGTATAACCCCTCCTCTTTAGTATAACCTCCCTTAGTATAACCCCTCCTCCTTAGTATAACCCCTCCTCCTTAGTATAACCCCTCCTCCTTAGTATAACCCCTCCTCTTTAGTATAACCCCTCCTCCTTAGTATAACCCCTCCTCCTTAGTATAACCCCTCCTCCTTAGTATAACCCCTCCTCTTTAGTATAACCCCTCCTCCTTAGTATAACCCCTCCCTCCTTAGTATAACCCCTCCTCCTTAGTATAACCCCTCCTCCTTAGTATAACCCCTCCTCTTTAGTATAACCCCTCCTTTAGTATAACCCCTCCTCCTTAGTATAACCCCTCCTCCTTAGTATAACCCCTCCTCCTTAGTATAACCCCTCCTCCTTAGTATAACCCCTCCTCTTTAGTATAACCCCTCCTCCTTAGTATAACCCCCCTCCTTAGTATAACCCCTCCTCCTTAGTATAACCCCTCCTCCTTAGTATAACCCCTCCTCCTTAGTATAACCTCCTCTTTAGTATAACCCCTCCTCTTAGTATAACCCCTCCTCCTTAGTATAACCCTCCTCCTTAGTATAACCCCTCCTCCTTAGTATAACCCCTCCTCTTTAGTATAACCCCTCCTCCTTAGTATAACCCCTCCTCCTTAGTATAACCCCTCCTCCTTAGTATAACCCCTCCTCTTTAGTATAACCCCTCCTCCTTAGTATAACCCCTCCTCCTTAGTATAACCCCTCCTCCTTAGTATAACCCCTCCTCCTTATAACCCCTCCTCCTTAGTATAACCCCTCCTCCTTAGTATAACCCCTCCTCTTTAGTATAACCCCTCCTCCTTAGTATAACCCCTCTTCCTTAGTATAACCCCTCCTCCTTAGTATAACCCCTCCTCCTTAGTATAACCCCTCCTCTTTAGTATAACCCCTCCTCCTTAGTATAACCCTCCTCCTTAGTATAACCCCTCCTCTTTAGTATAACCCTCCTCCTTAGTATAACCCCTCCTCCTTAGTATAACCCCTCCTCCTTAGTATAACCCCTCCTCCTTAGTATAACCCCTCCTCCTTAGAATAACCCCTCCTCTTTAGTATAAACCCTCCTCCTTAGAATAACCCCTCCTCTTTAGTATAAACCCTCCTCCTTAGTATAACCCCTCCTCCTAGTATAACCCCTCCTCTTTAGTATAAACCCTCCTCCTAGTAAACCCCTCCTCCTTAGTATAACCCCTCCTCCTTAGTATAACCCCTCCTCCTTAGTATAACCCCCTCTCTTTATTATAACTCCCCCCTTTAGTATAACCCCTCCTCCTTAGTATAACCCCTCCTCCTTAGTATAACCCTCCTCTTTAGTATAACTCCTCCTCCTTAGTATAACCTCTCCCCCTTAGTATAACCCCTCCTCTTTAGTATAACTCCTCCTCCTTAGTATAACCCCTCCTCTTTAGTATAACCCCTCCTCTTTAGTATAACCCCTCCTCCTTATTATAACTCCTCCTCTTTAGTATAACTCCTCCCCCTTAGTATAACCCCTCCTCTTTAGCATAACTCCTCCTCCTTAGTATAACCCCTCCTCTTTAATATAACCCCTCCTCCTTATTATACCCCCTCCTCTTTAGTATAACTCCTCCCCCTTAGTATAACCCTCCTCTTTAGTATAACCTCCCCTTAGTATAACCCCTCCTCTTTAGTATAACCCCTCCCCCTTAGTATAACCCCTCCTCTTTATTATAACCCCTCCCCCTTAGTATAACCCCCTCCGCCGGCTTAGCCACTTAATTAAACAGAAGCCAACGGAACAAAACGGGGAGGGAACTACCTGATTTTTGTTCCAATAAGAATCTTGTTTTAGTTGCAAAACAGAATGTTTGCAGTAATGATTACACCCCAGATTAGCTAGATGCAGGCAAGAGTGTACAAGTCTCTCGATTAGTGCACCTACGTTGTAAACGTTCATTCATAGGTTGTAGCAACCTCATGATGGATAAAGGGAAAATGTGATCCTCATGTAGTAGCCTAAACATATCGATGTTACATTGAACTGGGTGAATGGAATATGAACGACAGTCATCCAATATGTAGTAGCCTAAACATATCGATGTTACATTGAACTGGGTGAATGGAATATGAACGACAGTCATCCAATATGTAGTAGCCTAAACATATCGATGTTACATTGAACTGGGTGAATGGAATATGAACGACAGTCATCCAATATGTAGTAGCCTAAACATATCGATGTTACATTGAACTGGGTGAATGGAATATGAACGACAGTCATCCAATATGTAGTAGCCTAAACATATCGATGTTACATTGAACTGGGTGAATGGAATATGAACGACAGTCATCCAATATGTAGTAGCCTAAACATATCGATGTTACATTGAACTGGGTGAATGGAATATGAACGACAGTCATCCAATATGTAGTAGCCTAAACATATCGATGTTACATTGAACTGGGTGAATGGAATATGAACGACAGTCATCCAATATGTAGTAGCCTAAACATATCGATGTTACATTGAACTGGGTGAATGGAATATGAACGACAGTCATCCAATATGTAGTAGCCTAAACATATCGATGTTACATTGAACTGGGTGAATGGAATATGAACGACAGTCATCCAATATGTAGTAGCCTAAACATATCGATGTTACATTGAACTGGGTGAATGGAATATGAACGACAGTCATCCAATATGTAGTAGCCTAAACATATCGATGTTACATTGAACTGGGTGAATGGAATATGAACGACAGTCATCCAATATGTAGTAGCCTAAACATATCGATGTTACATTGAACTGGGTGAATGGAATATGAACGACAGTCATCCAATATGTAGTAGCCTAAACATATCGATGTTACATTGAACTGGGTGAATGGAATATGAACGACAGTCATCAATATGTAGTAGCCTAAACATATCGATGTTACATTGAACTGGGTGAATGGAATATGAACGACAGTCATCCAATATGTAGTAGCCTAAACATATCGATGTTACATTGAACTGGGTGAATGGAATATGAACGACAGTCATCCAATATGTAGTAGCCTAAACATATCGATGTTACATTGAACTGGGTGAATGGAATATGAACGACAGTCATCCAATATGTAGTAGCCTAAACATATCGATGTTACATTGAACTGGGTGAATGGAATATGAACGACAGTCATCCAATATGTAGTAGCCTAAACATATCGATGTTACATTGAACTGGGTGAATGGAATATGAACGACAGTCATCCAATATGTAGTAGCCTAAACATATCGATGTTACATTGAACTGGGTGAATGGAATATGAACGACAGTCATCAATATGTAGTAGCCTAAACATATCGATGTTACATTGAACTGGGTGAATGGAATATGAACGACAGTCATCCAATATGTAGTAGCCTAAACATATCGATGTTACATTGAACTGGGTGAATGGAATATGAGCGACAGTCATCCAATATGTAGTAGCCTAAACATATCGATGTTACATTGAACTGGGTGAATGGAATATGAACGACAGTCATCCAATATGTAGTAGCCTAAACATATCGATGTTACATTGAACTGGGTGAATGGAATATGAACGACAGTCATCAATATGTAGTAGCCTAAACATATCGATGTTACATTGAACTGGGTGAATGGAATATGAACGACAGTCATCCAATATGTAGTAGCCTAAACATATCGATGTTACATTGAACTGGGTGAATGGAATATGAACGCGACAGTCATCCAATATGTAGTAGCCTAAACATATCGATGTTACATTGAACTGGGTGAATGGAATATGAGCGACAGTCATCCAATATGTAGTAGCCTAAACATATCGATGTTACATTGAACTGGGTGAATGGAATATGAACGACAGTCATCAATATGTAGTAGCCTAAACATATCGATGTTACATTGAACTGGGTGAATGGAATATGAGCGACAGTCATCCAATATGTAGTAGCCTAAACATATCGATGTTACATTGAACTGGAGTGAATGGAATATGAGCGACAGTCATCCAATATGTAGTAGCCTAAACATATCGATGTTACATTGAACTGGGTGAATGGAATATGAACGACAGTCATCAATATGTAGTAGCCTAAACATATCGATGTTACATTGAACTGGGTGAATGGAATATGAACGACAGTCATCCAATATGTAGTAGCCTAAACATATCGATGTTACATTGAACTGGGTGAATGGAATATGAACGACAGTCATCAATATGTAGTAGCCTAAACATATCGATGTTACATTGAACTGGGTGAATGGAATATGAACGACAGTCATCCAATATGTAGTAGCCTAAACATATCGATGTTACATTGAACTGGGTGAATGGAATATGAGGGACAGTCATCCAATATGTAGTAACCTAAACATATCGATGTTACATTGAACTGGGTGAATGGAATATGAACGACAGTCATCAATATGTAGTAGCCTAAACATATCGATGTTACATTGAACTGGGTGAATGGAATGAGCGACAGTCATCAATATGTAGTAACTGCCTAAACATATCGATGTTACATTGAACTGGGTGAATGGAATATGAACAGTCATCAATATGTAGTAGCCTAAACATATCGATGTTACATTGAACTGGGTGAATGGAATATGAACGACAGTCATCCAATATGTAGTAGCCTAAACATATCGATGTTACATTGAACTGGGTGAATGGAATATGAACGACAGTCATCCAATATGTAGTAGCCTAAACATATCGATGTTACATTGAACTGGGTGAATGGAATATGAACGACAGTCATCCAATATGTAGTAGCCTAAACAGTGATGTTACATTGAACTGGGTGAATGGAATATGAACGACAGTCATCCAATATGTAGTAGCCTAAACATATCGATGTTACATTGAACTGGGTGAATGGAATATGAACGACAGTCATCAATATGTAGTAGCCTAAACATATCGATGTTACATTGAACTGGGTGAATGGAATATGAACGACAGTCATCCAATATGTAGTAGCCTAAACATATCGATGTTACATTGAACTGGGTGAATGGAATATGAGCGACAGTCATCCAATATGTAGTAGCCTAAACATATCGATGTTACATTGAACTGGGTGAATGGAATATGAGCGACAGTCATCAATATGTAGTAGCCTAAACATATCGATGTTACATTGAACTGGGTGAATGGAATATGAACCAGTCATCCAATATGTAGTAGCCTAAACATATCGATGTTACATTGAACTGGGTGAATGGAATATGAGCGACAGTCATCCAATATGTAGTAGCCTAAACAATGGATGTTACATTGAACTGGGTGAATGGAATATGAGGACAGTCATCAATATGTAGTAGCCTAAACGTATCGATGTTACATTGAACTGGTGAATGGAATATGAACGACAGTCATCAATATGTAGTAGCCTAAACGTATCGATGTTACATTGAACTGGGTGAATGGAATATGAACGACAGTCATCAATATGTAGTAGCCTAAACAGGATGTTACATTGAACTGGGTGAATGGAATATGAGGGAACAGTCATCCAATATGTAGTAGCCTAAACTGGGTGATATCGATGTTACATTGAACTGGGTGAATGGAATATGAGGGACAGTCATCAATATGTAGTAGCCTAAACATATCGATGTTACATTGAACTGGGTGAATGGAATATGAGGGACAGTCATCCAATATGTAGTAGCCTAAACATATCGATGTTACATTGAACTGGGTGAATGGAATATGAGCGACAGTCATCCAATATGTAGTAGCCTAAACATATCGATGTTACATTGAACTGGGTGAATGGAATATGAATGACAGTCATCAATATGTAGTAGCCTAAACATATCGAATTGAACTGGGTGAATGGAATATGAACGACAGTCATCAATATGTCAGGGGCCTAAACATATGATGTTACATTGAACTGGGTGAATGGAATATGAGGGACAGTCATCAATATGGTTAAACATATCGATGTTACATTGAACTTCAGGTGAATGGAATATGAAAACAGTCATCCAATATGTAGTAGCCTAAACATATCGATGTTACATTGAACTGGGTGAATGGAATATGAGCGACAGTCATCCAATATGTAGTAGCCTAAACATATCGATGTTACATTGAACTGGGTGAATGGAATATGAACGACAGTCATCCAATATGTACCTAAACATATCGATGTTACATTGAACTGGGTGAATGGAATATGAGCGACAGTCATCCAATATGTAGTAGCCTAAACATATCGATGTTACATTGAACTGGGTGAATGGAATATGAACGACAGTCATCAATATGTAGTAGCCTAAACATATCGATGTTACATTGAACTGGGTGAATGGAATATGAACGACAGTCATCCAATATGTAGTAGCCTAAACATATCGATGTTACATTGAACTGGGTGAATGGAATATGAACGACAGTCATCAATATGTAGTAGCCTAAACATATCGATGTTACATTGAACTGGGTGAATGGAATATGAACGACAGTCATCAATATGTAGTAGCCTAAACATATCGATGTTACATTGAACTGGGTGAATGGAATATGAACGACAGTCATCCAATATGTAGTAGCCTAAACATATCGATGTTACATTGAACTGGGTGAATGGAATATGAACGACAGTCATCCAATATGTAGTAGCCTAAACATATCGATGTTACATTGAACTGGGTGAATGGAATATGAACGACAGTCATCCAATATGTAGTAGCCTAAACATATCGATGTTACATTGAACTGGGTGAATGGAATATGAACGACAGTCATCAATATGTAGTAGCCTAAACATATCGATGTTACATTGAACTGGGTGAATGGAATATGAACGACAGTCATCCAATATGTAGTAGCCACTAAACATATCGATGTTACATTGAACTGGGTGAATGGAATATGAACGACAGTCATCCAATATGTAGTAGCCTAAACGTATCGATGTTACATTGAACTGGGTGAATGGAATATGAACGACAGTCATCCAATATGTAGTAGCCTAAACGTATCGATGTTACATTGAACTGGGTGAATGGAATATGAACGACAGTCATCCAATATGTAGTAGCCTAAACGTATCGATGTTACATTGAACTGGGTGAATGGAATATGAACGACAGTCATCAATATGTAGTAGCCTAAACATATCGATGTTACATTGAACTGGGTGAATGGAATATGAACGACAGTCATCAATATGTAGTAGCCTAAACATATCGATGTTACATTGAACTGGGTGAATGGAATATG
>NW_027039664.1:50000-52500 GCF_034236695.1 Oncorhynchus nerka | reverse complement strand
GCTCTAAACACTAGGCTACCTGCCGTCCCTACACTCTAACCACTAGGCTACCTGCCGTCCCTACACTCTAACCACTAGGCTACCTGCCGTCCCTACACTCTAACCACTAGGCTACCTGCCATCCCTACACTCTGACCACAAGGCTACCTGCCGTCCCTACACTCTAACCACTAGACTACCTGCCTCCCTACTCTCTAACCACTAGGCTACCTGCCGTCCCTACGCTCTAACCACTAGGCTACCAGCCGTCGCTACACTCTAACCACTAGGCTACCTGCCGTCCCTACACTCTAACCACTAGGCTACCTACCGTCCCTACACTCTAACCACTAGGCTACCTGCCGTCCCCACACTCTAACCACTAGTCTACCTGCCGTCCCTACACTCTAACCACTAGGCTACCTGCCGCCTCTACACTCTAACCACTAGGCTACCTGCCGCCCCCACACTCTAACCACTAGGCTACCTGCCGCCCCCACACTCTAACCACTAGGCTACCTGCCGCCCCTACACTCTAGCCACCAGGTTACCTGCCGTCCCTACACTCTAACCACTAGGCTACCTGCCGCCCCTACACTCTAACCACTAGACTACCTGCCGCCCCTACAATCTAACCACTAGGCTACCTGCCGCCTCTACGCTCTAACCACTAGGTTACCTGCCGCCCCTACACTCTAACCACCAGGTTACCTGCCGTCCCTACACTCTAACCACTAGACTACCTGCCGTCCCTACACTCTAGCCACCAGGTTACCTGCCGTCCCTCCACTCTAACCACTAGACTACCTGCCGTCCCTACACTCTATCCACTAGGCTACCTGCCGCCCCTACACTCTAACCACTAGGCTACCTGCCGCCCCTACACTCTAACCATTAGGCTACCTGCCGCCCCTACACTCTAACCACTAGGCTACCTGCCGCCCTACACTCTAACCACTAGGCTACCTGCCGCCCCTACACTCTAGCCACCAGGTTACCTGCCGTCCCTACACTCTAACCACTAGGCTACCTGCCGCCCCTACACTCTAACCACTAGACTACCTGCCACCCCTACAATCTAACCACTAGGCTACCTGCCGCCCCTACACTCTAACCACTAGGCTACCTGCCGGCCCTACACTCTAACCGCTAGGCTACCTGCCGCCCCTACACTCTAACCGCTAGGCTACCTGCCGTCCCTACACTCTAACCGCTAGACTACCTGCCGCCCCTACAATCTCACCACTAGGCTACCTGCCGCCCCTACACTCTAACCACTAGGCTACCTGCCGTCCCTACACTCTAACCACTAGGCTACCTGCCGTCCCTACACTCTAACCACTAGACTACCTGCCGCCCCTACAATCTAACCACTAGGCTACCTGCCGCCCCTACACTCTAACCACTAGGCTACCTGCCGTCCCTACACTCTAACCACTAGACTACCTGCCGCCCCTACAATCTAACCACTAGGCTACCTGCCGCCCCTACACTCTAACCACTAGGCTACCTGCCGTCCCTACAATCTAACCACTAGGCTACCTGCCGCCCCTACACTCTAACCACTAGGCTACCTGCCGCCCTACACTCTAACCACTAGACTACCTGCCGTCCCTACAATCTAACCACTAGGCTACCTGCCGCCCTACACTCTAACCACTAGGCTACCTGCCGTCCCTACAATCTAACCACTAGGCTACCTGCCGTCCCTACAATCTAACCACTAGGCTACCTGCCGCCCCTACACTCTAACCACTAGGCTACCTGCCGCCCCTACACTCTAACCTCTAGACTACCTGCCGTCCCTACACTCTAACCACTAGGCTACCTGCCGCCTCTACACTCTAACCACTAGTCTACCTGCCGTCCCTACACTCTAACCACTAGGCTACCTGCCGTCCCTACACTCTAACCACTAGGCTACCTGCCGTCCCTACACTCTAACCACTAGGCTACCTGCCGTCCCTACACTCTAACCACTAGGCTACCTGAAGCCCCTACACTCTAACCACTAGACTACCTGCCGTCCCTACAATCTAACCACTAGGCTACCTGCCGCCCCTACACTCTAACCACTAGGCTACCTGCCGCCTCTACACTCTAACCACTAGGCTACCTACCGTCCCTACACTCTAACCACTAGGCTACCTGCCGTCCCTACACTCTAACCACTAGGCTACCTGCCGTCCCTACACTCTAACCACTAGGCTACCTGCCGTCCCTACACTCTAACCACTAGGCTACCTGCCGTCCCTACACTCTAACCACTAGGCTACCTGCCGTCCCTACACTCTAACCACTAGGCTACCTGCCGCCTCTACACTCTAACCACTAGACTACCTGCCGCCCCTACAATCTAACCACTAGGCTACCTGCCGCCCCTACACTCTAACCACTAGGCTACCTGCCGTCCCTACACTCTAACCACTAGACTACCTGCCGCCCCTACAATCTAACCACTAGGCTACCTGCCGCCCCTACACTCTAACCACTAGGCTACCTGCCGTCCCTACAATCTAAC
>NW_027039664.1:30000-45000 GCF_034236695.1 Oncorhynchus nerka | reverse complement strand
AGTCTGTTGTCTAGTCAGTTGTCTAGTCAGTTGTCTAGTCAGTTGTCTAGTCTGTTGTCTAGTCTGTTGTCTAGTCTGTTGTCGCGCCAGTTGTCTAGTCTGTTTAAAAATATGTTGTCTAGTCTGTTGTCTAGTCTGTTGTCTAGTCTGTTGTCTAGTCTGTTGTCTAGTCTGTTGTCTAGTGTGTTGTCTAGTGTGTTGTCTAGTCAGTTGTCTAGTCTGTTGTCTAGTGTGTTGTCTAGTGTGTTGTCTAGTCAGTTGTCTACTCTGTTGTCTAGTCTGTTGTCTAGTCTGTTGTCTATCTAGTCTATTGTCTCGTCTATTGTCTCGTCTAGTCTGTTGTCTAGTCAGTTGTCTACTCTGTTGTCTAGTCTGTTGTCTAGTCTGTTGTCTAGTCTGTTGTCTATCTAGTCTGCTGTCTAGTCTGTTGTCTAGTCTGTTGTCTAGTCTGTTGTCTAGTCTGTTGTCTATCTAGTCTGCTGTCTTGTCTGCTGTCTAGTCTGTTGTCTAGTCTGTTGTCTAGTCTGCTGTCTAGTCTGCTGTCCAGTCTGCTGTCTAGTCTGTTGTCTAGTCTGTTGTCTATCTAGTCTGCTGTCTAGTCAGTTGTCTAGTCTGTTGTCTAGTCTGTTGTCTAGTCTGTTGTCTAGTCTGTTGTCTATCTAGTCTGTTGTCTAGTCTGTTGTCTAGTCTGTTGTCTAGTCTGTTGTCTATCTAGTCTGTTGTCTAGTCTGTTGTCTAGTCTGTTGTCTAGTCTGTCGTCTATTCTGTCGTCTAGTCTGTTGTCTATCTAGTCTGTTGTCTAGTCTGTTGTCTAGTCTGTTGTCTAGTCTGTTGTCCCGCCAGTTGCCTAGTCTGTTTAAAAATATGTTGTCTAGTCTGTTGTCTAGTCTGTTGTCTAGTCTTTTTTCTAATATGTTGTCTAGTCTGTTGTCTAGTCTGTGGTGTAGTCTGTTGTCTAGTCTGTTGTGTAGTCTGTTGTCTAGTCTGTTGTCTAGTCTGTTGTCGAGTCTGTTGTCTAGTCTGTTGTCTAGTCTGTTGTCTAGTCTGTTGTCTATCTAGTCTGCTGTCTAGTCTGTTGTCTAGTCTGTTGTCTATCTAGTCTGTTGTCTAGTCTGTTGTCTAGTCTGTTGTCTAGTCTGTTGTCTAGTCTGTTGTCTATCTAGTCTGTTGTCTAGTCTGTTGTCTAGTCTGTTGTCTAGTCTGTTGTCTATCTAGTCTGTTGTCTAGTCTGTTGTCTAGTCTGTTGTCTAGTCTGTTGTCTAGTCTGTCGTCTATTCTGTCGTCTAGTCTGTTGTCTATCTAGTCTGTTGTCTAGTCTGTTGTCTAGTCTGTTGTCTAGTCTGTTGTCCGCCAGTTGCCTAGTCTGTTTAAAAATATGTTGTCTAGTCTGTTGTCTAGTCTGTTGTCTAGTCTTTTTTCTAATATGTTGTCTAGTCTGTTGTCTAGTCTGTGGTGTAGTCTGTTGTCTAGTCTGTTGTGTAGTCTGTTGTCTAGTCTGTTGTCTAGTCTGTTGTCGAGTCTGTTGTCTAGTCTGTTGTCTAGTCTGTTGTCTAGTCTGTTGTCTATCTAGTCTGCTGTCTAGTCTGTTGTCTAGTCTGTTGTCTATCTAGTCTGTTGTCTAGTCTGTTGTCTAGTCTGTTGTCTAGTCTGTTGTCTATCTAGTCTGCTGTCTAGTCAGCTGTCTAGTCTGTTGTCCCGCCAGTTGTCTAGTCTGTTGTCTAGTCTGTTGTCTAGTCTGTTGTGTAGTCTGTTGTCTAGTCTGTTGTCTAGTCTGTTGTCTAGTCTTTTTTCTAATATGTTGACTAGTCTGTTGTCTAGTCTGTAGTGTAGTCTGTTGTCTAGTCTGTTGTGTAGTCTGTTGTCTAGTCTGTAGTGTAGTCTGTTGTCTAGTCAGTTGTCTAGTCAGTTGTCTAGTCAGTTGTCTAGTCTGTTGTCTAGTCTGTTGTCTAGTCTGCTGTCTAGTCTGTTGTCTAGTCTGTTGTCTAGTCTGTTGTCGCGCCAGTTGTCTAGTCTGTTTAAAAATATGTTGTCTAGTCTGTTGTCTAGTCTGTTGTCTAGTCTGTTGTCTAGTCTGTTGTCTAGTCTGTTGTCTAGTGTGTTGTCTAGTGTGTTGTCTAGTCAGTTGTCTAGTCTGTTGTCTAGTGTGTTGTCTAGTGTGTTGTCTAGTCAGTTGTCTACTCTGTTGTCTAGTCTGTTGTCTAGTCTGTTGTCTATCTAGTCTATTGTCTCGTCTATTGTCTCGTCTAGTCTGTTGTCTAGTCAGTTGTCTACTCTGTTGTCTAGTCTGTTGTCTAGTCTGTTGTCTAGTCTGTTGTCTATCTAGTCTGCTGTCTAGTCTGTTGTCTAGTCTGTTGTCTAGTCTGTTGTCTAGTCTGTTGTCTATCTAGTCTGCTGTCTTGTCTGCTGTCTAGTCTGTTGTCTAGTCTGTTGTCTAGTCTGCTGTCTAGTCTGCTGTCCAGTCTGCTGTCTAGTCTGTTGTCTAGTCTGTTGTCTATCTAGTCTGCTGTCTAGTCAGTTGTCTAGTCTGTTGTCTAGTCTGTTGTCTAGTCTGTTGTCTAGTCTGTTGTCTATCTAGTCTGTTGTCTAGTCTGTTGTCTAGTCTGTTGTCTAGTCTGTTGTCTATCTAGTCTGTTGTCTAGTCTGTTGTCTAGTCTGTTGTCTAGTCTGTTGTCTAGTCTGTCGTCTATTCTGTCGTCTAGTCTGTTGTCTATCTAGTCTGTTGTCTAGTCTGTTGTCTAGTCTGTTGTCTAGTCTGTTGTCCCGCCAGTTGCCTAGTCTGTTTAAAAATATGTTGTCTAGTCTGTTGTCTAGTCTGTTGTCTAGTCTTTTTTCTAATATGTTGTCTAGTCTGTTGTCTAGTCTGTGGTGTAGTCTGTTGTCTAGTCTGTTGTGTAGTCTGTTGTCTAGTCTGTTGTCTAGTCTGTTGTCGAGTCTGTTGTCTAGTCTGTTGTCTAGTCTGTTGTCTAGTCTGTTGTCTATCTAGTCTGCTGTCTAGTCTGTTGTCTAGTCTGTTGTCTATCTAGTCTGTTGTCTAGTCTGTTGTCTAGTCTGTTGTCTAGTCTGTTGTCTAGTCTGTTGTCTATCTAGTCTGTTGTCTAGTCTGTTGTCTAGTCTGTTGTCTAGTCTGTTGTCTAGTCTGTTGTCTAGTCTGTTGTCTAGTCTGTTGTCTAGTCTGTCGTCTATTCTGTCGTCTAGTCTGTTGTCTATCTAGTCTGTTGTCTAGTCTGTTGTCTAGTCTGTTGTCTAGTCTGTTGTCCGCCAGTTGCCTAGTCTGTTTAAAAATATGTTGTCTAGTCTGTTGTCTAGTCTGTTGTCTAGTCTTTTTTCTAATATGTTGTCTAGTCTGTCGTCTAGTCTGTTGTGTAGTCTGTTGTGTAGTCTGTTGTCTAGTCTGTTGTCTAGTCTGTTGTCTAGTCAGTTGTCTACTCTGTTGTCTAGTCTGTTGTCTAGTCTGTTGTCTAGTCTGTTGTCTATCTAGTCTGCTGTCTAGTCTGTTGTCTAGTCTGTTGTCTAGTCTGTTGTCTAGGCTGTTGTCTATCTAGTCTGCTGTCTTGTCTGCTGTCTAGTCTGTTGTCTAGTCTGTTGTCTAGTCTGCTGTCTAGTCTGCTGTCCAGTCTGCTGTCTAGTCTGTTGTCTAGTCTGTTGTCTATCTAGTCTGCTGTCTAGTCAGTTGTCTAGTCTGTTGTCTAGTCTGTTGTCTAGTCTGTTGTCTAGTCTGTTGTCTATCTAGTCTGTTGTCTAGTCTGTTGTCTAGTCTGTTGTCTATCTAGTCTGTTGTCTAGTCTGTTGTCTAGTCTGTTGTCTAGTCTGTTGTCTAGTCTGTCGTCTATTCTGTCGTCTAGTCTGTTGTCTATCTAGTCTGTTGTCTAGTCTGTTGTCTAGTCTGTTGTCTAGTCTGTTGTCCCGCCAGTTGCCTAGTCTGTTTAAAAATATGTTGTCTAGTCTGTTGTCTAGTCTGTTGTCTAGTCTTTTTTCTAATATGTTGTCTAGTCTGTTGTCTAGTCTGTGGTGTAGTCTGTTGTCTAGTCTGTTGTGTAGTCTGTTGTCTAGTCTGTTGTCTAGTCTGTTGTCGAGTCTGTTGTCTAGTCTGTTGTCTAGTCTGTTGTCTAGTCTGTTGTCTATCTAGTCTGCTGTCTAGTCTGTTGTCTAGTCTGTTGTCTATCTAGTCT
This sequence comes from Oncorhynchus nerka, assembly GCF_034236695.1. NCBI lineage: Eukaryota > Metazoa > Chordata > Actinopteri > Salmoniformes > Salmonidae > Oncorhynchus > Oncorhynchus nerka. The sequence goes on along the minus strand of NW_027039664.1, from coordinate 40,831 downwards.
GTTGTCTAGTCTGTTGTCTAGTCTGTTGTCTAGTCTGTTGTCTAGTCTGTTGTCTATCTAGTCTGTTGTCTAGTCTGTTGTCTAGTCTGTTGTCTAGTCTGTTGTCTAGTCTGTTGTCTAGTCTGTTGTCTAGTCTGTCGTCTATTCTGTCGTCTAGTCTGTTGTCTATCTAGTCTGTTGTCTAGTCTGTTGTCTAGTCTGTTGTCTAGTCTGTTGTCCGCCAGTTGCCTAGTCTGTTTAAAAATATGTTGTCTAGTCTGTTGTCTAGTCTGTTGTCTAGTCTTTTTTCTAATATGTTGTCTAGTCTGTCGTCTAGTCTGTTGTGTAGTCTGTTGTGTAGTCTGTTGTCTAGTCTGTTGTCTAGTCTGTTGTCGAGTCTGTTGTTGAGTCTGTTGCCTAGTCTGTTGTCCAGTCTGTTGTCTAATCTGTTGTTATTGATAAATCATCGAGTCATAAGGTGTGAGAGTAGGTACTGTAGTTGAGAGTGGGTACTGTAAGTGAGAGTGTGAGTACTGTAGGTGAGAGTGTGGGTACTGTAGGTGAGAGTGTGGGTACTGTAGGTGAGAGTGGGTACTGTAGGTGAGAGTGTGGGTACTGTAGTTGAGAGTGGGTACTGTAGGTGAGAGTGGGTACTGTAGGTGAGAATGTGGGTACTGTAGGTGAGAGTGTGGGTACTGTAGTTGAGAGTGGGTACTGTAGTTGAGAGTGGGTACTGTAGGTGAGAATGTGGGTACTGTAGGTGAGAATGTGGGTACTGTAGGTGAGAGTGTGGGTACTGTAGGTGAGAGTATGGTTACTGGAGGTGAGAATGTGGGTACTGTAGGTGAGAGTGGGTACTGTAGGTGAGAATGTGGGTACTGTAGGTGAGAGTGGGTACTGTAGGTGAGTGTGGGTACTGTAGGTGAGAGTGTGGGTACTGTAGTTGAGAGTGGGTACTGTAGGTGAGAATGTGGGTACTGTAGGTGAGAATGTGGGTACTGTAGGTGAGAGTGTGGGTACTGTAGGTGAGAGTATGGTTACTGGAGGTGAGAATGTGGGTACTGTAGGTGAGAGTGGGTACTGTAGGTGAGAATGTGGGTACTGTAGGTGAGAGTGGGTACTGTAGGTGAGTGTGGGTACTGTAGGTGAGAATGTGGGTACTGTAGGTGAGAGTGTGGGTACTGTAGGTGAGAGTGTGGGTACTGTAGGTGAGAATGTGGGTACTGTAGGTGAGAGTGTGGGTACTGTAGGTGAGAGTGGGTACTGTAGTTGAGAGTGGGTACTGTAGGTGAGAATGGGCACTGTAGGTGAGAGTGGGTACTGTAGGTGAGTGTGGGTACTGTAGGTGAGAGTGTGGGTACTGTAGGTGAGAGTGTGGGTACTGTAGGTGAGTGTGGGTATTGTAGGTGAGAGTGTGGGTACTGTAGGTGAGAGTGTGGGTACTGTAGTTGAGAGTGTGGGTACTGTAGGTGAGAGTTTGGTTACTGTAGGTGAGAGTGGGTACTGTAGGTGAGAATGTGGGTACTGTAGGTGAGAGTGGGTACTGTAGGTGAGAATGTGGGTACTGTACGTGAGAGTGGGTACTGTAGATGAGAGTGTGGGTACTGTAGTTGAGAGTGGGTACTGTAGTTGAGAATGTGGGTACTGTAGGTGAGAGTGGGTACTGTAGGTGAGAATGTGGGTACTGTAGGTGAGAGTGGGTACTGTAGGTGAGTGTGGGTACTGTAGGTGAGAATGTGGGTACTGTAGTTGCGAGTGGGTACTGTAGGTGAGAGTGGGTACTGTAGGTGAGAGTGGGTACTATAGGTGAGAGTGGGTACTGTAGGTGAGAATGTGGGTACTGTAGGTGAGTGTGGGAACTGTAGGTGAGAGTGGGTACTGTAGGTGAGAGTGTGGGTACTGTAGGTGAGAGTGTGGGTACTGTAGGTGAGAGTGTGGGTACTGTAGGTGAGAGTGTGGGTACTGTAGGTGAGAATGTGGGTACTGTAGGTGAGAGTGGGAACTGTAGTTGAGAGTGTGGGTACTGTAGGTGAGAGTGTGGGTACTGTAGGTGAGAGTGGGTACTGTAGGTGAGAATGTGGGTACTGTAGGTGAGAGTGGGTACTGTAGGTGAGTGTGGGTACTGTAGGTGAGAATGTGGGTACTGTAGGTGAGAGTGGGTACTGTAGGTGAGTGTGGGTACTGTAGGTGAGAATGTGGGTACTGTAGGTGAGAGTGGGTACTATAGGTGAGAGTGTGGGTACTGTAGGTGAGCGTGTGGGTACTGTAGGTGAGAGTGTGGGTACTGTAGGTGAGAGTGTGGGTACTGTAGGTGAGAGTGGGTACTGTAGGTGAGAATGTGGGTACTGTAGGTGAGAATGTGGGTACTGTAGGTGAGTGTGGGTACTGTAGGTGAGTGTGGGTACTGTAGGTGAGTGTGGGTACTGTAGGTGAGAATGTGGGTACTGTAGGTGAGAGTGGGTACTATAAGTGAGAAGTAAGTAGCCTAGGTGTGTGTAACTCAACCTCTGGTTCTGTATGTCTCCCCCCTGCCCCTTTCCTCCACCCTCCCGCAACACCCCCCCTCCCACCTCCTCCCAACCCCCTTCTCTCTTCCTCCCTCCCTCTCCCTCTACCCCTCTCCTCCACCCCTTCCTCTCTCTTCCTCCCTCCCTCTCCCTCTACCCCTCTCCTCCACCCCTTCCTCTCTCTTCCTCCCTCCCTCTCCCTCTACCCCTCTCCTCCACCCCTTCCTCTCTCTTCCTCCCTCCCTCTCCCCCTCTCCTCCACCCCTTCCTCTCTCTTACCTGCGTCTCAGGAGGAACTGGTTCTAGCTGCTCTGAGGATAGAGGCTCTTCAGGTAGCCAAATACATCTCAGACAGCCCCTCCCTCTCCACTGTCACCCCCCAGGTACTGAGCTGAGCCAGCCTGCACCTGTACCTGCTCTCTCTCTCTGTGTGTGCTAGTGCTTGTGTGTGTGTGTGTGTGTGTGTGTGTGTGTGTGTGTGTGTGTGTGTGTGTGTGTGTGTGTGTGTGTGTGCGTGTGTGTGTGTGTGTGTGTGTGTGTGTGTGTGTGTGTGTGTGCGCGCGAGCAGCATGAGCGTGTCTCAGCCTGCCTCCCCCCTCTAGTCACACCATTGTGTGTGTGTGTGTGTGTGTGTGTGTGTGTGTGTGTGTGTGTGTGTGTGTGTGAGAGCAGCATGAGCGTGTCTCAGCCTGCCTCCCCCTCCCCCCTCTAGTCACACCATTGTGTGTGTGTGTGTGTGTGTGTGTGTGTGTGTGTGTGTGTGTGTGTGTGTGTGTGTGTGTGTGTGAACCCATGGCCATTACTAAACAATAACAGCAACATCAACCGTCTCTGCCCCTCCCCTTTTTTCCCCGTGTGACATCACTAACACGGCTTCCAGACCATGACCTCCAATCTCCTGAACCAATTAACTTAAAGGGTGCTGGGCCTTTTCTTTTCTTGGCTGTGTATCAAACATGTCGGCTACCGACCTGAGCATGTCGGCTACCGGCCTGAGCATGTCGGCTACCGGCCTGAGCATGTCGGCTACCGGCCCGAACAGGAGAGGCTTCCATTAACACTGACGTGACCTGGGAATTTTTGGAGAGTAACCAGTATTTTGTGACCCTCCTCATTCCTCAATCTGACGGGAGAGAGTGAAGCAGGACGATCAGCGACTCTTGAGCCTTTTATCTGTAATCTCACATTCCTGTTTTCTGACTGACTGACTTTGTCTCCTAAATAACCCAACAAGCCCCCACATCTTTGCCGCCTTGCTTCAGAAGAGAAGTCAGTAGAAGTTTCCAGATACAGATGGTTCATTTATCTTCCATCTAAAGTCTGTAGTGAAACTATGTGTAGTCACACCAGATGAAAGTTAAGATAGGTCCGTTGGGTAGGACTAGTCAGGAGATAGGTCCGTTGGGTAGAACTAGTCAGGAGATAGGTCCGTTGGGTAGGACTAGTCAGGAGATAGGGCCGTTGGGTAGGACTAGTCAGGAGATAGGGCCGTTGGGTAGGACTAGTCAGGAGATAGGGCCGTTGGGTAGGACTAGTCAGGAGATAGGTCCGTTGGGTAGGACTAGTCAGGAGATAGGTCCGTTGGGTAGGACTAGTCAGGAGATAGGTCCGTTGGGTAGGACTAGTCAGGAGATAGGTCCGTTGGGTAGAACTAGTCAGGAGATAGGTCCGTTGGGTAGGACTAGTCAGGAGATAGGGCCGTTGGGTAGGACTAGTCAGGAGATAGGTCCGTTGGATAGGACTAGTCAGGAGATAGGGCCGTTGGGTAGGACTAGTCAGGAGATAGGTCCGTTGGGTAGGACTAGTCAGGAGATAGGTCCGTTGGGTAGGACTAGTCAGGAGATAGGTCCGTTGGGTAGGACTAGTCAGGAGATAGGGCCGTTGGGTAGGACTAGTCAGGAGATAGGGCCGTTGGGTAGGACTAGTCAGGAGATAGGTCCGTTGGGTAGGACTAGTCAGGAGATAGGTCCGTTGGGTAGAACTAGTCAGGAGATAGGTCCGTTGGGTAGGACTAGTCAGGAGATAGGGCCGTTGGGTAGGACTAGTCAGGAGATAGGGCTGTTGGGTAGGACTAGTCAGGAGATAGGTCCGTTGGGTAGGACTAGTCAGGAGATAGGGCCGTTGGGTAGGACTAGTCAGGAGATAGGGCCGTTGGGTAGGACTAGTCAGGAGATAGGGCCGTTGGGTAGGACTAGTCAGGAGATAGGGCCGTTGGGTAGGACTAGTCAGGAGATAGGGCCGTTGGGTAGGACTAGTCAGGAGATAGGGCCGTTGGGTAGGACTAGTCAGGAGATAGGTCCGTTGGGTAGGACTAGTCAGGAGATAGGGCCGTTGGGTAGGACTAGTCAGGAGATAGGTCCGTTGGGTAGGACTAGTCAGGAGATAGGGCCGTTGGGTAGGACTAGTCAGGAGATAGGGCCGTTGGGTAGGACTAGTCAGGAGATAGGGCCGTTGGGTAGGACTAGTCAGGAGATAGGGCCGTTGGGTAGGACTAGTCAGGAGATAGGGCCGTTGGGTAGGACTAGTAAGGAGATAGGGCCGTTGGGTAGGACTAGTCAGGAGATAGGGCCGTTGGGTAGGACTAGTCAGGAGATAGGGCCGTTGGGTAGGACTAGTCAGGAGATAGGGCCGTTGGGTAGGACTAGTCAGGAGATAGGGCCGTTGGGTAGGACTAGTCAGGAGATAGGGCCGTTGGGTATGACTATTCAGGAGATAGGGCCGTTGGGTAGGACTAGTCAGGAGATAGGGCCGTTGGGTAGGACTAGTCAGGAGATAGGGCCGTTGGGTAAGACTAGTCAGGAGATAGGGCCGTTGGGTAGGACTAGTCAGGAGATTGGTCTGTTGGGTAGGACTAGTCAGGAGATTGGTCCGTTGGGTAGGACTAGTCAGGAGATAGGTCCGTTGGGTAGGACTAGTCAGGAGATAGGGCCGTTGGGTAGGACTAGTCAGGAGATAGGGCCGTTGGGTAGGACTAGTCAGGAGATAGGTCCGTTGGGTAGGACTAGTCAGGAGATAGGTCCGTTGGGTAGGACTAGTCAGGAGATAGGGCCGTTGGGTAGGACTAGTCAGGCGATAGGGCCGTTGGGTAGGACTAGTCAAGAGATAGGGCCGTTGGGTAGGACTAGTCAGGAGATAGGTCCGTTGGGTAGGTCAGGGGTCACTACAACGTTGTTTCACGTTAGGGAAAGGTGCATGATGTAACATCTTGATGTTAGATGGTTCCTAGCCCTGAAAGTAGTCTATGGGCCAGGAGAAACTGTCTAACATTTTATTTACATATTTTTTTATTTCATCTTTACTTAACTAAGCAAGTCAGTTAAGAACAAATTCTTTACAATGACGGCCTACCAAAAGGCGTAAGGCCTCCTATGGGGACGGGGCTGGGATTAAAAACAAATTAAATTAAAATACAGGACATAACACACATCACGACAAGAGAGACACCACAACACTACAGAGAGACACCACAGCACTACAGAGAGACACCACAGCACTACAGAGAGACATCACAACACTACATAGAGACACCACAACACTAGATAGAAACACCACAACACTACGTAGAGACACCACAACACTACATAGAGACACCAAATCACTACGTAGAGACACCACACCACTACGTAGAGACACCACACCACTACGTAGAGACACCACAACACTACATAGAGACACCACAACACTACATAGAGACACCACAACACTACAGAGAGACACCACACCACTACGTAGAGACACCACACCACTACGTAGAGACACCACAACACTACAGAGAGACACCACACCACTACGTAGAGACACCACACCACTACGTAGAGACACCACACCACTACGTAGAGACACCACAACACTACATAGAGACACCACAACACTACGTAGAGACACCACAACACTGACTTTATACACTGCACTCTTTGAGGTAGTTAGCAGGTTAACCAGGCCAAAGATCTCTCAGAGACATCAATACTCCTTAGAGACACCAATAGTCCTTAGCCGGCCCACAAGAATGGAGTGATTTACTACAGTGGTTCCCAAACATTCAACCTCCAGCTGTGTATCCCCTCTAGCACCAGGGTCATGATCGCCGTAAGAAGCGAACCAAAATGAAGCGTGGTATGTGTTCATGATGATATTTTAATTAAAGAAAACACTGAACACTGAATACAAAACAAAAAACGACCGTGAAGCTATAAAAACTGTGTTGACACAAGCAACTAACATAGACAATCACCCACAATGACAAAACAGGCTACCTAAATATGGTTCCCAATCAGAGACAACGACTAACACCTGCCTCTGATTGAGAACCATATCAGGCCAAACACAGAAACAGACAAACTAGACATCCAACATAGAATGCCCACTCAGATGACACCCTGACCAAACAAAACCTATAAACATACAAAGCAAACTATGGTCAGGGCGTGACAACCAGGGTCAGCTGTACCCCCTCTAGCCCCAGGGTCATCTGTACCCCCTCTAGCCCCAGGGTCAGCTGTACCACCTCTAGCCCCAGGGTCAGCTGTACCCCCTCTAGCCCCAGGGTCATCTGTACCCCCTCTAGCCCCAGGGTCAGCTGTACCACCTCTAGCCCCAGGGTCAGCTGTACCCCCTCTAGCCCCAGGGTCATCTGTACCCCTTCTAGCCCCAGGGTCAGCTGTACCCCCTCTAGCCCCAGGGTCAGCTGTACCACCTCTAGCCCCAGGGTCAGCTGTACCCCCTCTAGCCCCAGGGTCAGCTGTACCCCCTCTAGCCCCAGGGTCAGCTGTACCCCCTCTAGCCCCAGGGTCAGCTGTACCCCCTCTAGCCCCAGGGTCATCTGTACCCCCTCTAGCCCCAGGGTCAGCTGTACCACCTCTAGCCCCAGGGTCAGCTGTACCCCCTCTAGCACCAGGGTCAGCTGTACCCCCTCTAGCCCCAGGGTCAGCTGTACCCCCTCTAGCACCAGGGTCACCTGTACCCCCTCTAGCCCCAGGGTCAGCTGTACCCCCTCTAGCCCCAGGGTCAGCTGTACCCCCTCTAGCACCAGGGTCAGCTGTACCCCCTCTAGCCCCAGGGTCAGCTGTACCCCCTCTAGCCCCAGGGTCAGCGCAATCTCAAATGTTGTTTCTTGCCATCATTGTAAGCCTGCCACACACACACTATACAATACATTTATTAAACATAAGAATGAGTGTGAGTTTTTGTCACAATCCGGCTCGTGGGAAGTGACAAAGAGCTCTTACAGGACCAGGGCACAAATAAGAATATAAGAATAATCATTCATTTCGCTCTTTATTTAACCATCTTACATATAAAACCCTATTTGTTCATCTAAAATTGAGAATAACTCACCACAGGTTAATGAGAAGGGTGTGGTTGAAAGGATGCACATAACTCTGCAATGTTGGGTTGTATTGGAGAGAGTCTGTCTTAAATCATTTCCCACACACAGTCTGTGACTGTATTTAGTTTTTATGCTAGTGAGGGCCGAGAATCCACATAGGTACGTGGTTGCAAAGGCCATCAGTATCTTAGTGCGATTTGCCAAGGCAGGATACTCTGAGCGGCAGCCCAATCCAAAAATCTGGCAGTGGCTTCTGATTAAATTAAATTTTCACAGAACCGCTTGTTGCAATTTCGATGAAGCTCTCTTGTTCAGATATTGGTAAGTGGACTGGAGGCAGGGCATGAAAGGGATAACGAATCCAGTTGTTTGTGTCATCCGTTTCGGGAAAGTACCTGCGTAATTACGCACCCAATCCACTCAGGTGCTTCACTATATCACATTTGACAATGTCCGTAAGCTTGAGTTCATTTGCACACAAAAAAATCATACAATGATGGAAAGACCTGTGTGTTGTTCTTGTTAATGCAGACAGAGAAGAGCTCCAACCTGTGTGTTGTCCTTGTTAATGCAGACAGAGAAGAGCTCCAACCTGTGTGTTGTCCTTGTTAATGCAGACAGAGAAGAGCTCCAACCTGTGTGTTGTCCTTGTTAATGCAGACAGAGAAGAGCTCCAACCTGTGTGTTGTCCTTGTTAATGCAGACAGAGAAGAGCTCCAACCTGTGTGTTGTCCTTGTTAATGCAGACAGAGAAGAGCTCCAACTTAATCATTGCGGAGAGTCCCTGTAATCCTAGATTTAGATAATTCAGGCGAGAAAAAACATCACCCAGATAGGCCAGTCGTGTGAGAAACTGGTCATCATGCAAGCGGTCAGACAAGTGTCATCATGCAAGCGGTCAGACAAGTGTCATCATGCAAGCGGTCAGACAAGTGTCATCATGCAAGCGGTCAGACAAGTGTCATCATGCAAGCGGTCAGACAAGTGTCATCATGCAAGCGGTCAGACAAGTGAAAAGGATGGATACTCTTTAAGGATCCCCCCCTTTTTAAAAATGTTAAGGTCTCTACTTGACACTAAGGGGATGGATATGGGGTAAGGTCTCTACTTGGCACTAATGTGATGGATATGGGGTTAGGTCTTTACTTGGCACTACGGGGATGGTTAAGGTCTCTACTTGACACTAAGGGGATGGATATGGGGTTAGGTCTCTACTTGGCACTAAGGGGATGGATATGGTCTCTCTACTTGGCACTACGGGGATGGTTAAGGTCTCTACTTGACACTAAGGGGATGGATATGGGGTTAGGTCTCTACTTGGCACTAAGGGGATGGATATGGGGTACGGTCTCTACTTGGCACTACGGGGATGGTTAAGGTCTCTACTTGACACTAAGGGGATGGATATGGGGTTAGGTCTCTACTTGGCACTAAGGGGATGGTTAAGGTCTCTACTTGGCACTAAGGGGATGGTTAAGGTCTCTACTTGGCACTAAGGAGATGGATATGGGGTAAGGTCTCTACTTGGCACTAAGGGGATGGATATGGGGTTAGGTCTCTACTTGACACTAAGGGGATGGATATGGGGTAAGGCCTAGAGATAGACTAGTATCCTGTCCAAGGGATGTACCTGGATGTTCATTATTTCAATCGGGACAGAGTGGGCTGCTTACCCAGTTGGTGGCAGGTTGACTGAGCCAATCCTTAGGAATACTAGCTGTCGTCAAGGCCTCAGTTAATGGGGATACTAATCAAATCCAGTATTTGGCTCTACAGCTGGCTAGGGCAGTTGGTGGCTGTCTTGGGGACTGAGGTCCAATCCCTAAGACTACCAAGTCTTCTTGGACCTGCTTATCCTTACAACTGCTACAGGTTGTCTCTATGGACCTTAAGCAGTAGAGCCAGTGTTATAATATCGTACAATAGAATAAGAAAGGTATTAGTGGTTAAATGCTGCAGCTAGACCCAACACATCTCTCTAGGACTACTGTATTAGTGGGGCTTTAAGTCTCCTACACCCCCATGAGGCCCCAATCCCCTAATCCCCCACAGGGAGGATTAAACCATCCACGGCTGTTTTGGGGGGGTGGGGAACTCCATGATCAGATTCTGGGTTATGATGTCATAATCAGATTCTGTGTTGGAGTCTGTGTTCAGACATTTCATGTGACTAGCTAATGCTTTTTTAATTAAAACAATTATTTCATGTCTTTCTTTATTACAGTAAAGATATCCAAGTTGATTTTCTGATGCCCTGCTGTATGGGACCAAGCGCTACTGAACTTGTCTAATATGGAAAACCCTGTCCATTTTTTTTTGTACCTTTATTTAACTAGGAAAGTCAGTTAAGAACAAATTCTTATTTTCAATGACGGCCTAGGAACAGTGGGTTAACTGCCTGTTCAGGGGAAGAACGACAGATTTGTACCTTGTCAGCTCTGGGATTTGAACTAGGCTACCTGCCGTCCCTATACTCTAACCACTAGGCTACCTGCCGCCTCTACACTCTAACCACTAGGCTACCTGCCGTCCCTACACTCTAACCACTAGGCTACCTGCCTCCTCTACACTCTAACCACTAGTCTACCTGCCTCCTCTACACTCTAACCACTAGGCTACCTGCCGCCTCTACACTCTAACCACTAGGCTACCTGCCGTCCCTACACTCTAACCACTAGGCTACCTGCCGCCTCTACACTCTAACCACTAGGCTACCTGCCGCCTCTACACTCTAACCACTAGGCTACCTGCCGCCTCTACACTCTAACCACTAGGCTACACCTATCAAAATCATAACAGCTTCCTCTGACATTGTGATGCGCTTAGTCACATGATTCATGACACTAACATTGTGCTACTACCTATCCCTGTCCCTCTCCAATATCATGCAGCATTCATCCATCAGTAGATATATCCCGCCTCTTTCCCCTGCCTAGACCCAATTATAGCCAAGCTGTTGCAGCATCAGCCAATCACTGGCATTGAGGACTGCTCCATCCAAACATGTTGCTTCCAGCTG
>NW_027039664.1:0-27500 GCF_034236695.1 Oncorhynchus nerka | reverse complement strand
TGCCACAGAGAGAGATAGAGAGAAAGAGAGAAAGAGATAGGGAGTCAGTGGCATTGAAAACAAAGCCAAGGCAGATTTAGACAGGTGGACGAGGCTATCTTTATGAAGGTTTAAAGATAGCCTCGTCCACCTCACGCTTGTGGGTGACAACACTGTGCGTGATTGCCTCTGTGAAGAAAGCACATGATTGGTGTTTTGACACATTACTTCCTGTCTGAGATCTCATGTTTATTTTATTTTATTTTTTTAGTTTACCTTTATTTAACCAGGCAAGTCAGTTAAGAACAAATTCTTATTTTCAATGATGGCCTAGGAACAGCGGGTTAACTGCCTGTTCAGGGGGCAGAACGACAGATTTGTACCTTGTCAGCTCGGGGGTTTGAACTTGCAACCTTCAGGTTACTAGTCCAACGCTCTAAACACTAGGCTACCCTGTGTGCCTTTAAGAAACGTTCTACATTTATAAAGAACAAACACGGGAATATATGTCTGTGTATAAATAATCTTTGACGTTTGTGGCTCACAGGAGAATTGTGGCAGAGTATGAGAAGACCATTGCACAGATGATCGGTGAGTGTTTCTCTGTGTAGTGTCTCATACATAAATCTACCAACCCCAGCATAGCACCTGGGTTTTATACAGTACATGATTGCTATACCAATATGTGGTTTGTTGTTCCTCACAACCTTTTCAGTATGTTAATAATTAGCAAAAACATCTTATGTTCCCAATTCATAATTTTTAAAGATGAATCCACGTGATGCAAGCTACAGTGTGTTTCCACCTTGCGCATCAAAACCTTTCAGTTTTTCTGTATTGTATGACATACAATAATTCAATGGTGTACACTTTCCACTATTATCTTCCAGATCAAACCCACAAAGATTCACTCGTTGTCCTTTTTATCTCACTATTCTCGTTCACTTCTCCCTTTCCACCTCTGAAACATTTCTGAAGCTCTGCTCTGATTTTTATTTTTATTTTTTTGAATAAGATTTTCATTCCCATTGTTCATATTGCGTCCGGGATATGGGGTCAACTTCAATCAATCCAGGAAGTTTAACAGAAATTCTAATTCCCATTGTCCAGAATGCTTCTCTATGAGAAAACAGTTAGAATTGGAATTTCAGGTTACTTCACGAAATGGACCAAATTGAAAATGACCCCAAGCCTGTACAACACTCAACACTCTCGCTAAAGGAGTGAGCCGCCATTTTTTGTTCGACCACGACTACTGCTCTCTCACATGTCCTGCAGGGTTGGGGTCAATTCTCATTCAGTTCTGTCAATCCAAGAAGTAACTGGAAATGACAGTTTTCCTACATTTGTCTCTATAAGCAAGTTTCCGACAACCTTTTTATGTGAGTAAAGTACGTCGGATAAAAACAAAATCACGACGATGGAAAACAACACATTTTGTCGGTAAACTTTCCAAATGTCAACAAAACAAAATACTCGAGACAAGACAGGATCTTTTTGTGTCTGTAAAATAAATTACGCTAGAAATGGAAATGCTTAAATTAATTAATTTACTAACCAAAGTTAGTAAAATAAATGATACGACAAATGGTGGTGGAAATGATTTTATGACTGTTGATACAATAACCGTCATATGGAAGTAAACGTGGAGTCATGAGATGATGTGTTGTGTGGTCGTCCCACTAGGACTCAGGAAACCATGCAGTTTATTAGGCTACAGATCTGTTGTGTGTTCGTCCCACTACGACTCAGGAAACCATGCAGTTTATTAGACTACAGATGTGTTGTGTGGTCGTCCCACTAGGACTCAGGAAACCATGCAGTTTATTAGGCTACAGATCTGTTGTGTGTTCGTCCCACTACGACTCAGGAAACCATGCAGTTTATTAGACTACAGATGTGTTGTGTGGTCGTCCCACTACGACTCAGGAAACCATGCAGTTTATTAGACTACAGATCTGTTGTGTGGTCGTCCCACTACGACTCAGGAAACCATGCAGTTTATTATTACTCGACTCAGGAAACCATGCAGTTTATTAGACTACAGATCTGTTGTGTGGTCGTCCCACTACGACTCAGGAAACCATGCAGTTTATTAGACTACTGATCTGTTGTGTGGTCGTCCACTAGGACTCAGGAAACCATGCAGTTTATTAGACTACAGATGTGTTGTGTGGTCGTCCCACTACGACTCAGGAAACCATGCAGTTTATTAGACTACAGATCTGTTGTGTGGTCGTCCCACTACGACTCAGGAAACCATGCAGTTTATTAGACTACAGGTCTGTTGTGTGGTCGTCCCACTACGACTCAGGAAACCATGCAGTTTATTAGACTACAGATCTGTTGTGTGGTCGTCCCACTAGGACTCAGGAAACCATGCAGTTTATTAGACTACAGATCTGTTGTGTGGTCGTCCCACTAGGACTCAGGAAACCATGCAGTTTATTAGGCTACAGATCTGTTGTGTGGTCGTCCCACTACGACTCAGGAAACTATACAGTTTATTAGGCTACAGATCTGTTGTGTGGTCAGGACTCAAAACCATGCAGTTTAATAGGCTACAGATCTGTTGTGTGGTCGTCCCACTAGGACTCAGGAAACCATGCAGTTTATTAGGCTACAGATCTGTTGTGTGGTCGTCCCACTAGGACTCAGGAAACCATGCAGTTTATTAAGCTACAGATGTGTTGTGTGTTCGTCCCACTACGACTCAGGAAACCATGCAGTTTATTAACCTACAGATCTGTTGTGTGTTCGTCCCACTACGACTCAGGAAACCATGCAGTTTATTAGACTACAGATCTGTTGTGTGTTCGTCCCACTACGACTCAGGAAACCATGCAGTTTATTAGGCTACAGATCTGTTGTGTGGTCGTCCCACTACGACTCAGGAAACCATGCAGTTTATTAGGCTACAGATCTGTTGTGTGGTCGTCCCACTACGACTCAGGAAACCATGCAGTTTATTAGGCTACAGATCTGTTGTGTGGTCGTCCCACTACGACTCAGGAAACCATGCAGTTTATTAGGCTACAGATCTGTTGTGTGGTCGTCCCACTAGGACTCAGGAAACCATGCAGTTTAATAGGCTACAGATCTGTTGTGTGGTCGTCCCACTACGACTCAGGAAACCATGCAGTTTATTAGGCTACAGATCTGTTGTGTGGTCGTCCCACTCAGGAAACCATGCAGTTTATTAGGCTACAGATCTGTTGTGTGGTCGTCCCACTACGACTCAGGAAACCATGCAGTTTATTAGACTACAGATCTGTTGTGTGGTCGTCCCACTACGACTCAGGAAACCATGCAGTTTATTAGGCTACAGATCTGTTGTGTGGTCGTCCCACTAGGACTCAGGAAACCATGCAGTTTATTAGGCTACAGATCTGTTGTGTGTTCGTCCCACTACGACTCAGGAAACTATACAGTTTATTAAGCTACAGATGTGTTGTGTGGTCGTCCCACTACGACTCAGGAAACCATGCAGTTTATTAGACTACAGATCTGTTGTGTGGTCGTCCCACTACGACTCAGGAAACTATACAGTTTATTAAGCTACAGATGTGTTGTGTGTTCGTCCCACTACGACTCAGGAAACCATGCAGTTTATTAGACTACAGATGTGTTGTGTGGTCGTCCCACTACGACTCAGGAAACCATGCAGTTTATTAGGCTACAGATCTGTTGTGTGTTCGTCCCACTACGACTCAGGAAACCATGCAGTTTATTAGACTACAGATGTGTTGTGTGGTCGTCCCACTACGACTCAGGAAACCATGCAGTTTATTAGACTACAGATCTGTTGTGTGGTCGTCCCACTACGACTCAGGAAACCATGCAGTTTATTAGGCTACAGATCTGTTGTGTGGCCGTCCCACTACGACTCAGGAAACCATGCAGTTTATTAGACTACAGATCTGTTGTGTGGTCGTCCCACTACGACTCAGGAAACCATGCAGTTTATTAGACTACAGATCTGTTGTGTGGTCGTCCCACTAGGACTCAGGAAACCATGCAGTTTATTAGACTACAGATCTGTTGTGTGGTCGTCCCACTAGGACTCAGGAAACCATGCAGTTTATTAGACTACAGATCTGTTGTGTGGTCGTCCCACTACGACTCAGGAAACCATGCAGTTTATTAGACTACAGATCTGATGTGTGGTCGTCCCACTACGACTCAGGAAACCATGCAGTTTATTAGGCTACAGATCTGTTGTGTGGTCGTCCCACTACGACTCAGGAAACCATGCAGTTTATTAGACTACAGATCTGTTGTGTGGTCGTCCCACTACGACTCAGGAAACCATGCAGTTTATTAGACTACAGATCTGTTGTGTGGTCGTCCCACTACGACTCAGGAAACCATGCAGTTTATTAGGCTACTGATCTGTTGTGTGGTCGTCCCACTACGACTCAGGAAACCATGCAGTTTATTAGACTACAGATCTGTTGTGTGGTCGTCCCACTACGACTCAGGAAACTATACAGTTTATTAAGCTACAGATGTGTTGTGTGTTCGTCCCACTACGACTCAGGAAACCATGCAGTTTATTAGACTACAGATGTGTTGTGTGGTCGTCCCACTACGACTCAGGAAACCATGCAGTTTATTAGGCTACAGATCTGTTGTGTGTCCCACTCGACTCAGGAAACCATGCAGTTTATTAGACTACAGATGTGTTGTGTGGTCTCCCACTAGACTCAGGAAACCATGCAGTTTATTAGACTACAGATCTGTTGTGTGGTCGTCCCACTACGACTCAGGAAACCATGCAGTTTATTAGGCTACAGATCTGTTGTGTGGCCGTCCCACTACGACTCAGGAAACCATGCAGTTTATTAGACTACAGATCTGTTGTGTGGTCGTCCCACTACGACTCAGGAAACCATGCAGTTTATTAGACTACTGATCTGTTGTGTGGTCGTCCCACTAGGACTCAGGAAACCATGCAGTTTATTAGACTACAGATGTGTTGTGTGGTCGTCCCACTACGACTCAGGAAACCATGCAGTTTATTAGACTACAGATCTGTTGTGTGGTCGTCCCACTACGACTCAGGAAACCATGCAGTTTATTAGACTACAGGTCTGTTGTGTGGTCGTCCCACTACGACTCAGGAAACCATGCAGTTTATTAGACTACAGATCTGTTGTGTGGTCGTCCCACTAGGACTCAGGAAACCATGCAGTTTATTAGGCTACAGATCTGTTGTGTGGTCGTCCCACTAGGACTCAGGAAACCATGCAGTTTATTAGGCTACAGATCTGTTGTGTGTTCGTCCCACTACGACTCAGGAAACTATACAGTTTATTAAGCTACAGATGTGTTGTGTGGTCGTCCCACTACGACTCAGGAAACCATGCAGTTTATTAGACTACAGATCTGTTGTGTGGTCGTCCCACTACGACTCAGGAAACTATACAGTTTATTAAGCTACAGATGTGTTGTGTGTTCGTCCCACTACGACTCAGGAAACCATGCAGTTTATTAGACTACAGATGTGTTGTGTGGTCGTCCCACTACGACTCAGGAAACCATGCAGTTTATTAGGCTACAGATCTGTTGTGTGTTCGTCCCACTACGACTCAGGAAACCATGCAGTTTATTAGACTACAGATGTGTTGTGTGGTCGTCCCACTACGACTCAGGAAACCATGCAGTTTATTAGACTACAGATCTGTTGTGTGGTCGTCCCACTACGACTCAGGAAACCATGCAGTTTATTAGGCTACAGATCTGTTGTGTGGCCGTCCCACTACGACTCAGGAAACCATGCAGTTTATTAGACTACAGGTCTGTTGTGTGGTCGTCCCACTACGACTCAGGAAACCATGCAGTTTATTAGACTACAGATCTGTTGTGTGGTCGTCCCACTAGGACTCAGGAAACCATGCAGTTTATTAGACTACAGATCTGTTGTGTGGTCGTCCCACTAGGACTCAGGAAACCATGCAGTTTATTAGACTACAGATCTGTTGTGTGGTCGTCCCACTACGACTCAGGAAACCATGCAGTTTATTAGACTACAGATCTGATGTGTGGTCACTACGACTCAGGAAACCATGCAGTTTATTAGTGATCTGTTGTGGTCGTCCCACTACGACTCAGGAAACCATGCAGTTTATTAGACTACAGATCTGTTGTGTGGTCGTCCCACTACGACTCAGGAAACCATGCAGTTTATTAGACTACAGATCTGTTGTGTGGTCGTCCCACTACGACTCAGGAAACCATGCAGTTTATTAGGCTACTGATCTGTTGTGTGTCCCCAGACTCAAAACCATGCAGTTTATTAGACTACAGATCTGTTGTGTGGTCGTCCCACTACGACTCAGGAAACTATACAGTTTATTAAGCTACAGATGTGTTGTGTGTTCGTCCCTACGACTCAGGAAACCATGCAGTTTATTAGACTACAGATGTGTTGTGTGGTGATCCCTACGACTCAGATGCAGTTTATTAGGCTACAGATCTGTTGTGTGTTCGTCCCACTACGACTCAGGAAACCATGCAGTTTATTAGACTACAGATGTGTTGTGTGGTCGTCCCACTACGACTCAGGAAACCATGCAGTTTATTAGACTACAGATCTGTTGTGTGGTCGTCCCACTACGACTCAGGAAACCATGCAGTTTATTAGGCTACAGATCTGTTGTTAGCCGTCCCACTAAGACTCACAGATTTATTAGACTACAGATCTGTTGTGTGGTCGTCCCACTACGACTCAGGAAACCATGCAGTTTATTAGACTACTGATCTGTTGTGTGGTCGTCCCACTAGGACTCAGGAAACCATGCAGTTTATTAGACTACAGATGTGTTGTGTGGTCGTCCCACTACGACTCAGGAAACCATGCAGTTTATTAGACTACAGATCTGTTGTGTGGTCGTCCCACTACGACTCAGGAAACCATGCAGTTTATTAGACTACAGGTCTGTTGTGTGGTCGTCCCACTACGACTCAGGAAACCATGCAGTTTATTAGACTACAGATCTGTTGTGTGGTGTCCCAGGACTCAGGAAACCATGCAGTTTATTAGACTACAGATCTGTTGTGTGGTCGTCCCACTAGGACTCAGGGAAACCATGCAGTTTATTAGACTACAGATCTGTTGTGTGGTCCCCACTACGACTCAGGAAACCATGCAGTTTATTAGACTACAGATCTGTTGTGTGGTCGTCCCACTACGACTCAGGAAACCATGCAGTTTATTAGGCTACAGATCTGTTGTGTGGTCGTCCCACTAGGACTCAGGAAACCATGCAGTTTATTAGACTACAGATCTGTTGTGTGGTCCTCCCACTACGACTCAGAAACCATGCAGTTTATTAGACTACAGATCTGTTGTGTGGTCGTCCCACTACGACTCAGGAAACCATGCAGTTTATTAGACTACAGATCTGTTGTGTGGTGGTCCCACTCGAAGGAAACCATGCAGTTTATTAGGCTACTGATCTGTTGTGTGGTCGTCCCACTACGACTCAGGAAACCATGCAGTTTATTAGACTACAGATCTGTTGTGTGGTCGTCCCACTACGACTCAGGAAACTATACAGTTTATTAAGCTACAGATGTGTTGTGTGTTCGTCCCACTACGACTCAGGAAACCATGCAGTTTATTAGACTACAGATGTGTTGTGGTCGTCCCACTAGGACTCAGGAAACCATGCAGTTTATTAGGCTACAGATCTGTTGTGTGTTCGTCCCACTACGACTCAGGAAACCATGCAGTTTATTAGACTACAGATGTGTTGTGTGGTCGTCCCACTACGACTCAGGAAACCATGCAGTTTATTAGACTACAGATCTGTTGTGTGGTCGTCCCACTACGACTCAGGAAACCATGCAGTTTATTAGGCTACAGATCTGTTGTGTGGCGTCCCACTACGAAAAACCATGCAGTTTATTAGGCTACAGATCTGTTGTGTGGTGGTCCCTGCGACTCAGGAAACCATGCAGTTTATTAGACTACAGATCTGTTGTGGGTCCCACTCTCCCATGCAGTTTATTAGACTACAGATCTGTTGTGTGGTCAGACTCAGGAAACCATGCAGTTTATTAGACTACAGATCTGTTGTGTGGTCGTCCCGACTCACCATGCAGTTTATTAGGCTACAGATCTGTTGTGTGGTCGTCCACTCGACTCAGGAAACCATGCAGTTTATTAGACTACAGATCTGTTGTGTGGTCGTCCCACTACGACTCAGGAAACCATGCAGTTTATTAGACTACAGATCTGTTGTGTGGTCGTCCCACTACGACTCAGGAAACCATGCAGTTTATTAGACTACAGATCTGTTGTGTGGTCGTCCCACTACGACTCAGGAAACCATGCAGTTTATTAGGCTACAGATCTGTTGTGTGGTCGTCCCACTACGACTCAGGAAACCATGCAGTTTATTAGACTACAGATCTGTTGTGTGGTCGTCCCACTACGACTCAGGAAACCATGCAGTTTATTAGACTACAGATCTGTTGTGTGGTCGTCCCACTAGGACTCAGGAAACCATGCAGTTTATTAGGCTAGAGATGAAATAAATTATGATGATCTTCACAGGGGGTGAAAGTGCACGGAGTTTGATGCTGATTTACAATAAATATCCAGGGTCTTATTCTGGTGACATGATGATCGATACTTGGCTGCCATTTTGACAAATTAAAATAATCTGGCTCTTTTGTCCGTAGTAATCTCATCATGTAGACTAGTCTACCCACATCGTATCTACGAACTGTTGGCTCGAGCACACCTGCCAATACCGGAGGGGGCACATTCACTATATAATGGAAACCATCAGTAGAGTTGAAAATGATATGGAAACACATTTAAAACCTCTTAAGGATCTGTTTTTCAATTTTCACCTGTAATGACATCTTTTAAAAAAGTATATTTATTTCACCTTTTATTTAACCAGGTAGGCTAGTTGAGAACAAGTTCTCATTTACATCTGCCACCTGGCCAAGATAAAGCATAGCAGTTCGACACATTCAACAACACAGAGTTACACATGGAGTAAAACAAACATACAGTCAATAAAACAGTAGAAACAAAAGAAAACAAAAAATCTAGATACAGTGAGTGCAAATGAGGTAAGTTAAGGAAATAAATAGGCCATGGTGGTGAAGTAATTACAATATACCAATTAAACACTGGAATGGTAGATCGGCAGTAGATGAAGAATGTGCAGGTAGAGATACTGGGGTGCAAAAGAGCAAAATAAATAAATATATGGCTGTAGCTCAGTAGAATTATATGGAAACCCATTTAACTGATATTTTTTATTCGGTACGGACTTTTATCCGCAACAAGTCAACTTGATGGAAACTCACCTCTGGTGGGAAATATAGATTTTAGAATATTCGTATGAAAATGTGTCGCCAATTGGATGGAAACCTGGTTTATGAGACACGTTGGAATTGAAATGAGATTTGAAACGGATTGACTCCAACCCATGTGTCCTGCTGCCCTCCCAGCTTGATAACACAACTCCTTCTCTTGTGTTCTGCTGCTCCTATTGTGTAACAGGGCTGCCAGGTGAGTATCGAGGACTCTGCCCCGTTAGTTGTTTGTGTCTTCAGATCACATCCATCTGTCAAAGAGAGATAGAAGTGACATTCATCTTCCCATTTCTGTTGTCTTTTATTTTGTCCAGACTTCTCTGTGAGCTAACTGGTGAAAGTGTACCTTTGTTAGGTGCCACACAACACCAGATTTCCATAAGCAAGACATTCACATAGGACACTATGTAAAGCGGGGCCTTTTTGTTCTTTCTTCCCTGAAGTACACAGCAGGAACCTTTAACTCTCTCTCCCTAACACACACACACACACACACACACACACACACACACACACACACACACACACACACACACACACACACACACACACACACACACACACACCCATGTTTGGTGTGTATAGGTCCTTGAAGATCGTACGTGAGCACTATTAAATAGTTAAACCATAGCTTCGTCGGAGGTCTCATGGTATAAATCAGCTAAAGAGGGGTCGGAACCTGATGTAAATCAGTGAACCCTCGCAACACGTCAAACCAATCAAATGCCTTGTTCCTCCGAAGTAGTAAAGACTAAACGTGACAACAAAACAACCACAGGTTTTCAAACCATTTTAGAGCGTTTGCAGTGCGCTGGTTTTTAACAATTTTAGAACGTTTGCAGTGCACTATTTCTCAAAACATTTTAGAACGTTTGCATTGTGCTGGTTTTGAAACCATTTTAGAACATTTGCAGGGCGCTGGTTTTCAAACCATTATAGAATGTTTGCAGTGCGCTGGTTTTCAAACCATTTTAGAACGTTTGCAGTGCGCTGGTTTTCAAACCATTATAGAATGTTTGCAGTGCGCTGGTTTTCAAACCATTTTAGAATGTTTGCAGTGCGCTGGTTTTCAAACCATTTTAGAATGTTTGCAGTGCGCTGGTTTTCAAACCATTTTAGAACGTCTGCAGTGCGCTGGTTTTCAAACCATTTTTAGAATGTTTGCAGTGCTCTTCTCTGTTGTTTCGAGATGAGTTAAAGCTGCAGCGAGAAGGGAGAAATGGTCTACAATGCTGGCTTTGTGGGGGATGTTTCTGAAGTAATAATTGGCTGTAAAAGCTAGCATGAGGGACAAGAAGTGGCTAGCCACAATAAGGTTTGTTTTAAGAAAAGTCAACTAAACTTGTAAGCTACCTAGGTATAACTAACTATCTAGCTACTGGTTAATACATTTCTCTCACGATTATAAAGCCAGCTAAATTTGTATAAAAACAGCATATTATTGACCTAAAAGGTTAGCTGTGTTAGCCCAGTTGCTAGCTTATTCAGGGTCAGTGATATATAGAGCAACCGTGTACTGTCTATCGATGGGAACAACTGGAATAATTTTTCAAGCAAATTAATTCAATAAATTAAAATGAACCTCATAAAATGTTAGCTGTAATGCTAATCTCCTGTAGTTTAACTGTTAGCTGTAATGCTAATCGCTAGTAATTTAACTGTTAGCTGTAATGCTCATTTCCTGTAGCCTAAATGTTAGCTGCAATGCTCTGTAATGCTAATCTCCTGTAGTTTAACTGTTAGCTGTAATGCTAATCGCCTGTAGTTTAGCTGTTAGCTGTAATGCTAATTTCCTGTAGCCTAAATGTTAGCTGTAATGCTAATCTCCTGTAGTTTAGCTGTTAGCTGTAATGCTAATCTCCTGTAGTTTAGCTGTTAGCTGTAATGCTAATCGCCTGTAGTTTAGCTGTTAGCTGTAATGCTAATCTCCTGTAGTTTAGCTGTTAGCTGTAATGCTAATCGCCTGTAGTTTAGCTGTTAGCTGTAATGCTAATCGCCTGTTGCCTGACTGTCATCTCCTTATTGTCATACTGTACCTACATTACAAGGGTTGGATTTGCACTAAACAATTGTATATGTCAGCACTTAAAAGGCATGTACACAATCTGATATATGATTCACCTCATATACATTATCTAATGTTTTAAATTTACAACATAGAGCTCAACATGTAAACAATGTGTGAGTTTGAGCTATTCTCTGCTTCAGATGACAGATGCCCATAAGGCCAGCAATGCCATCATACTGCGTTGGCGATGCATGTCATATGATAAGCTGCAAAATGGATTCACACGGCTTATATACTGAGAGAGAGTGACAATCAAATGAAAACAGATTAAAGCTCTTAAAACTAGACAAAACATGAATTGTTAATTTGAGAATACAACACAGAAACACAGACACATTACAGGCAGAAACCCTTCCCCTATATATTGCATGAGTGTGATATGTGATGAATCAACATTGACACTAGTTCATTTTGAATAATAGTTTTAACAAATTAAACAAGTTTAAACACTTCACATCAAAGAATCGACACTTCATCACTTTCATCAACATTTACAAATAAGATAACTGGTATGTAAAGATTAAACATTAGTGTAAACAACAACAGATAACTGGTATGTAAAGATTAGACATTAGTGTAAACAACAACAGATAACTGGTATGTAAAGATTAGACATTAGTGTAAACAACAACAGATAACTGGTATGTAAAGATTAAACATGCTAGTGTAAACAACAGATAACTGGTATGTAAAGATTAGACATTAGTGTAAACAACAACAGATAACTGGTATGTAAAGATTAGACATGCTAGTGTAAACAACAACAGATAACTGGTATGTAAAGATTAGACATTAGTGTAAACAACAACAGGTAACTGGTATGTAAAGATTAAACACGTTAGTGTAAACAACAACAGATAACTGGTATGTAAAGATTAGACATTAGTGTAAACAACAACAGATAACTGGTATGTAAAGATTAGACATTAGTGTAAACAACAGATAACTGGTATGTAAAGATTAAACATGCTAGTGTAAACAACAGATAACTGGTATGTAAAGATTAAACATGCTAGTGTAAACAACAGGTAACTGGTATGTAAAGATTAAACATGCTAGTGTAAACAACAGATAACTGGTATGTAAAGATTAGACATTAGTGTAAACAACAGATAACTGGTATGTGAAGATTAAACATGCTAGTGTAAACAACAACAGATAACTGGTATGTAAAGATCAGACATGCTAGTGTAAACAACAACACATTAGTGTAAACAACAACAGATAACTGGTATGTAAAGATCAGACATGCTAGTGTAAACAACAACACATTAGTGTAAACAACAGATAACTGGTATGTAAAGATTAAACATGCTAGTGTAAACAACAACAGATAACTGGTATGTAAAGATTAGACATTAGTGTAAACAACAACAGATAACTGGTATGTAAAGATTAGACATTAGTGTAAACAACAACAGATAACTGGTATGTAAAGATTAAACATGCTAGTGTAAACAACAACAGATAACTGGTATGTAAAGATTAGACATTAGTGTAAACAACAACAGATAACTGGTATGTAAAGATCAGACATGCTAGTGTAAACAACAACACATTAGTGTAAACAACAACAGGTAACTGGTATGTAAAGATCAGACATGCTAGTGTAAACAACAACACATTAGTGTAAACAACAACAGGTAACTGGTATGTAAAGATCAGACATGCTAGTGTAAACAACAACACATTAGTGTAAACAACAACAGGTAACTGGTATGTAAAGATTAGACATGTTAGTGTAAACAACAACAGATAACTGGTATGTAAAGATTAGACATTAGTGTAAACAACAACAGGTAACTGGTATGTAAAGATTAGACATTAGTGTAAACAACAACAGATAACTGGTATGTAAAGATTAGACATTAGTGTAAACAACAACAGATAACTGGTATGTAAAGATTAGACATTAGTGTAAACAACAACAGATAACTGGTATGTAGAGATTAGACATTAGTGTAAACAACAGATAACTGGTATGTAAAGATTAGACATTAGTGTAAACAACAACAGATAACTGGTATGTAAAGATTAGACATTAGTGTAAACAACAGATAACTGGTATGTAAAGATTAAACATGCTAGTGTAAACAACAACACATTAGTGTAAACAACAACAGATAACTGGTATGTAAAGATTAGACATTAGTGTAAACAACAGATAACTGGTATGTAAAGATTAAACATGCTAGTGTAAACAACAACACATTAGTGTAAACAACAACAGATAACTGGTATGTAAAGATTAGACATGCTAGTGTAAACAACAACACATTAGTGTAAACAACAACACATTAGTGTAAACAACAACAGATAACTGGTATGTAAAGATTAAACATTAGTGTAAACAACAACACATTAGTGTAAACAACAACAGATAACTGGTATGTAAAGATTAGACATGCTAGTGTAAACATTAATATATAATTGAGCAGTAACAAGTAGTCTGTTATTACTAAAGCCTCATTTCAGATGAACAGCATAAAACTGCATACCAACGGTGGTCAACGTTGTTCCACTGATCCCTGATCTACTGGCTGAGCAGACTTCGATTCCAGCCCAGCAATAAGCACAATTGATTGTCAACTCAACTAGATTTGATAAGTTGAATCAGGTGTGTTATTGCTGGGCTGGAACAAAACCCTCTACGCCCAGCAGACCTCCAACAGAGTTGGATGGCTCCAGTAATAGGTTCATACATTGTGTTCGACTGTATTTTTTTTAACCTTTATTTAACTAGGCAAGTCAGTTAAGAACAAATTCTTATTTTCAATGACGGCCTAGGAACAGTGGGTTAACTGCCCGTTCAGGGGCAGAACGACAGATTTGTACCTTGTCAGCTCGGGGATTTGAACTTGCAACCTTCCGGTTATTAGTCCAACGCTTTAACCACTAGGCTGCCCTGCCATTTGCTAACATACCTTAGGTAAGCCTAGACATATAACCCAAGGCATATATACCCTTAGTCTCTTGTGCCGTTCATTGGGACTTCTCTCTTCATCTGCAAACAGGCTTTCAAAGCTTTCCATAGCTGAGGACAGAAAACATAGTCAAATTAGACTGTTATATAAAAGGCCACTCTAAAATGTATTCTGTTACCAGAAAACTGAATGTTTATTTCTCTACCCTGGTCTCCCAGCCTGTAATCTCACTAACTCGCTAACCAATTGGGTTGGAACGTTACAATGTCAGTGTGTTGCTCTTTCCCGAAGTCTGGATCTAGTTCATTTCACTCATCGTTCAGTGTTTGTTCTGTCTGCACGCTTCACACCAGAAATATACGCTTGATCAATATCGCCTTCATGCTAAAATGTCCCTAACGCAGGCGTCATTAACTACTGTAGGAACCTACTGTGCTTTTATTGATTTCTAATCTGTGTGTGTTCGTGTGTGTGTATGTAAGTAAGCATGTGGGTTGTGTATGTTGATATGCGTATGAGCGAGTGTGTGTGTGTGTCTGTCCGTCTGTGTCTGCGTGTATAGCTGGGCTTTTTTATGTATGAGAATGTGTTAGTGTCCGTGTGTGAAGTACCAGGAATACAATCTAATCTATATCCTCTCTCTCTCTCCCTCTCTCTATCCCCCCTCCTTCCCACCTCATGTCTATTCTCTCTCTGTCCTCTCTCCCCTCTCTCTCTCTCTCTCTCTCTCTCTCTCTCTCTCTCTCTCTCTTCCTCTCTCTCTCTCTCTCTCTCTCTCTCTCTCTCTCTCTCTCGTCCTCTCTCTCTCGTCCTCTCTCTCTCTCTCTCTCTCTCTCTCTCCCTCTCTCTCTGTCTCTCTCTCTCTCTCTCTCTCTCCTCCTCTCTCCATTTTCTCTCTGTCCTCTCTCTCTCTCTCTCTCTCTCTCTCTCTCTCTCTCTCCTCCTCTCTCTATTCTCACTCTGTCCTCTCTCTCTCTCTCTCTCCTCCTCCTCTCTCTATTCTATCTCTGTCTTTTCTCCTCTCTCTCTTCTCCCTCCCTCCATCTCTCTCCTCCCTCCCTCAGACGATGAGCAGAAGGATAAGTCTCTGTCTCACCACACCATCCAGCAGCTGATCATAGAGAAGGACCAGGCTCTTTCAGACCTCAACTCTGTAGAGAAGAGTCTGGCTGAACTGTTCAGACGTTACGAGAAGCTGAAGGACGTCCTCGAGGGCTACCGCAAGGTGGGTACACACAGAGAGACACATACCTACACACAGACACATGGACAGACACACACAAACACCAACCAACCTTACTACCGCACACACTGCTAATGGCTGTCTGCTTACTGTATACCTTCTAGTGATATAGTAGATGCTCTTATCTAGAAACACTTCCAATCTGTGCATTCAACAGAATTAGACCAATCACAAAACAGGATCTTTGCAAGTGAAAACGTTCTTTCTCTCTCCTTTACCTGTCTCTCAGAATGAGGAGGTGCTGAAGAAATGCGCTCAGGAGTATCTGTCCAGGGTCCGTAAGGAGGAACAACGTTACCAGGCCCTGAAGATCCACGCCGAGGAGAAACTAGACAAGTGAGTGCACCTCGCACACGCTGGTTGCACTCATCGTGACATTCAAAGCATGTTAGACCTCATACGTGTTCAACCGAGTCAAGTCAAACTTTTATAGTGGATTGTCTCAATACAATAAATTAAATCAAAACAGAAAGATATAGACAACCACAGATATTATAGAATCTCAACCAGCCAACTGTGAACCAGTTACTTGTTGTTGATAGAGGTGATCAGATGATCACCATGACACTAACATCCTGTATGTTCTGACCACCATGACACTAACATCCTGTATGTTCTGATCACCATGACACTAACATCCTGTATGTTCTGACCACCATGACACTAACATCCTGTATGTTCTGATCACCATGACACTAACACCCTGTATGTTCTGACCACCATGACACTAACATCCTGTATGTTCTGACCACCATGACACTAACACCCTGTATGTTCTGACCACCATGACACTAACATCCTGTATGTTCTGATCACCATGACACTAACATCCTGTATGTTCTGACCACCATGACACTAACATCCTGTATGTTCTGACCACCATGACACTAACATCCTGTATGTTCTGACCACCATGACACTAACATCCTGTATGTTCTGACCACCATGACACTAACATCCTGTATGTTCTGACCATGACACTAACATCCTGTATGTTCTGACTACCATGACACTAACATCCTGTATGTTCTGACCACCATGACACTAACATCCTGTATGTTCTGACCACCATGACACTAACATCCTGTATGTTCTGACCATGACACTAACATCCTGTATGTTCTGACCACCATGACACTAACACCCTGTATGTTCTGATCACCATGACACTAACATCCTGTATGTTCTGACCACCATGACACTAACACCCTGTATGTTCTGACCACCATGACACTAACATCCTGTATGTTCTGACCACCATGACACTAACACCCTGTATGTTCTGATCACCATGACACTAACATCCTGTATGTCCTGACCACCATGACACTAACATCCTGTATGTTCTGACCACCATGACACTAACATCCTGTATGTTCTGACCACCATGACACTAACATCCTGTATGTTCTGACCACCATGACACTAACATCCTGTATGTTCTGACCATGACACTAACATCCTGTATGTTCTGACCACCATGACACTAACACCCTGTATGTTCTGATCACCATGACACTAACATCCTGTATGTTCTGACCACCATGACACTAACACCCTGTATGTTCTGACCACCATGACACTAACATCCTGTATGTTCTGACCACCATGACACTAACATCCTGTATGTTCTGACCACCATGACACTAACATCCTGTATGTTCTGACCACCATGACACTAACATCCTGTATGTTCTGACCACCATGACACTAACATCCTGTATGTTCTGACCATGACACTAACATCCTGTATGTTCTGACCACCATGACACTAACATCCTGTATGTTCTGACCACCATGACACTAACATCCTGTATGTTCTGACCACCATGACACTAACATCCTGTATGTTCTGACCATGACACTAACATCCTGTATGTTCTGACCATGACACTAACATCCTGTATGTTCTGACCACCATGACACTAACATCCTGTATGTTCTGACCACCATGACACTAACATCCTGTATGTTCTGACCACCATGACACTAACATCCTGTATGTTCTGACCACCATGACACTAACATCCTGTATGTTCTGACCATGACACTAACATCCTGTATGTTCTGACCACCATGACACTAACATCCTGTATGTTCTGACCACCATGACACTAACATCCTGTATGTTCTGACCATGACACTAACATCCTGTATGTTCTGACCACATCCATGACACTAACATCCTGTATGTTCTGACCACCATGACACTAACACCCTGTATGTTCTGACCATGACACTAACATCCTGTATGTTCTGACCATGACACTAACATCCTGTATGTTCTGACCATGACACTAACATCCTGTATGTTCTGACCACCATGACACTAACATCCTGTATGTTCTGACCATGACACTAACATCCTGTATGTTCTGACCATGACACTAACACCCTGTATGTTCTGACCATGACACTAACATCCTGTATGTTCTGACCACCATGACACTAACATCCTGTATGTTCTGACCACCATGACACTAACATCCTGTATGTTCTGACCATGACACTAACATCCTGTATGTTCTGACTACCATGACACTAACATCCTGTATGTTCTGATCACCATGACACTAACATCCTGTATGTTCTGATCACCATGACACTAACATCCTGTATGTTCTGATCACCATGACACTAACATCCTGTATGTTCTGATCACCATGACACTAACATCCTGTATGTTCTGATCACCATGACACTAACATCCTGTATGTTCTGATCACCATGACACTAACATCCTGTATGTTCTGACCACCATGACACTAACATCCTGTATGTTCTGACCACCATGACACTAACATCCTGTATGTTCTGACCACCATGACACTAACATCCTGTATGTTCTGACCACCATGACACTAACATCCTGTATGTTCTGACCACCATGACACTAACATCCTGTATGTTCTGACCACCATGACACTAACATCCTGTATGTTCTGACCATGACACTAACATCCTGTATGTTCTGACCATGACACTAACATCCTGTATGTTCTGACCATGACACTAACATCCTGTATGTTCTGACCACCATGACACTAACATCCTGTATGTTCTGACCACCATGACACTAACATCCTGTATGTTCTGACCATGACACTAACATCCTGTATGTTCTGACCACCATGACACTAACATCCTGTATGTTCTGACCACCATGACACTAACACCCTGTATGTTCTGACCACCATGACACTAACATCCTGTATGTTCTGATCACCATGACACTAACATCCTGTATGTTCTGACCATGACACTAACATCCTGTATGTTCTGACCATGACACTAACATCCTGTATGTTCTGACCATGACACTAACACCCTGTATGTTCTGACCACCATGACACTAACATCCTGTATGTTCTGACCATGACACTAACATCCTGTATGTTCTGACCACCATGACACTAACATCCTGTATGTTCTGACCATGACACTAACATCCTGTATGTTCTGACCACCATGACACTAACATCCTGTATGTTCTGACCACCATGACACTAACATCCTGTATGTTCTGACCATGACACTAACATCCTGTATGTTCTGACCATGACACTAACATCCTGTATGTTCTGACCACCATGACACTAACATCCTGTATGTTCTGACCACCATGACACTAACATCCTGTATGTTCTGACCATGACACTAACATCCTGTATGTTCTGACCATGACACTAACATCCTGTATGTTCTGACCCTGTATGTTCTGACCATGACTAACATCCTGTATGTTCTGACCATGACACTAACATCCTGTATGTTCTGACCACCATGACACTAACATCCTGTATGTTCTGACCATGACACTAACATCCTGTATGTTCTGACCATGACACTAACATCCTGTATGTTCTGACCATGACACTAACATCCTGTATGTTCTGACCACCATGACACTAAAATCCTGTATGTTCTGACCACCATGACACTAACATCCTGTATGTTCTGACCACCATGACACTAACATCCTGTATGTTCTGACCATGACACTAACATCCTGTATGTTCTGACCATGACACTAACATCCTGTATGTTTCTGACCACCATGACACTAACATCCTGTATGTTCTGACCACCATGACACTAACATCCTGTATGTTCTGACCATGACACTAACATCCTGTATGTTCTGACCACCATGACACTAACATCCTGTATGTTCTGACCATGACACTAACATCCTGTATGTTCTGACCACCATGACACTAACATCATCTGTATGTTCTGACCACCCTGTATGACACTAACATCCTGTATGTTCTGACCACCATGACACTAACACCCTGTATGTTCTGACCATGACACTAACATCCTGTATGTTCTGACCACCATGACACTAACATCCTGTATGTTCTGACCACCATGACATTAACATCCTGTATGTTCTGACCATGACACTAACATCCTGTATGTTCTGACCACCATGACACTAACATCCTGTATGTTCTGACCACCATGACACTAACACCCTGTATGTTCTGACCACCATGACACTAACATCCTGTATGTTCTGATCACCATGACACTAACATCCTGTATGTTCTGACCATGACACTAACATCCTGTATGTTCTGACCATGACACTAACATCCTGTATGTTCTGACCATGACACTAACACCCTGTATGTTCTGACCACCCATGACACTAACATCCTGTATGTTCTGACCATGACACTAACACTAACCCTGTATGTTCTGACCACCATGACACTAACATCCTGTATGTTCTGACCATGACACTAACATCCTGTATGTTCTGACCACCATGACACTAACATCCTGTATGTTCTGACCACCATGACACTAACATCCTGTATGTTCTGACCACCATGACACTAACATCCTGTATGTTCTGACCATGACACTAACATCCTGTATGTTCTGACCACCACCACCATGACACTAACATCCTGTATGTTCTGACCACCATGACACTAACATCCTGTATGTTCTGACCATGACACTAACATCCTGTATGTTCTGACCATGACACTAACATCCTGTATGTTCTGACCATGACACTAACATCCTGTATGTTCTGACCACCATGACACCACCATGACACTAACATCCTGTATGTTCTGACCATGACACTAACATCCTGTATGTTCTGACCATGACACTAACATCCTGTATGTTCTGACATGACACTAACATCCTGTATGTTCTGACCATGACACTAACATCCTGTATGTTCTGACCACCATGACACTAACATCCTGTATGTTCTGATCACCATGACACCTAACATCCTGTATGTTCTGACCATGACACTAACATCCTGTATGTTCTGACCACCATGACACTAACATCCTGTATGTTCTGACCACCATGACACTAACATCCTGTATGTTCTGATCACCATGACACTAACATCCTGTATGTTCTGATCACCATGACACTAACATCCTGTATGTTCTGACCATGACACCATGACACTAACATCCTGTATGTTCTGACCATGACACTAACATCCTGTATGTTCTGACCACCATGACACTAACATCCTGTATGTTCTGACCATGACACTAACATCCTGTATGTTCTGACCATGACACTAACATCCTGTATGTTCTGACCACCATGACACTAACATCCTGTATGTTCTGACCACCATGACACTAACATCCTGTATGTTCTGACCATGACACTAACATCCTGTATGTTCTGACCACCATGACACTAACATCCTGTATGTTCTGACCACCATGACACTAACATCCTGTATGTTCTGACCACCATGACACTAACATCCTGTATGTTCTGACCACCATGACACTAACATCCTGTATGTTCTGACCACCATGACACTAACACCCTGTATGTTCTGACCATGACACTAACATCCTGTATGTTCTGACCATGACACTAACATCCTGTATGTTCTGACCACCATGACACTAACACCCTGTATGTTCTGACCACCATGACACTAACACCCTGTATGTTCTGACCATGACACTAACACCCTGTATGTTCTGACCATGACACTAACATCCTGTATGTTCTGACCACCATGACACTAACATCCTGTATGTTCTGACCATGACACTAACATCCTGTATGTTCTGACCATGACACTAACATCCTGTATGTTCTGATCACCATGACACTAACATCCTGTATGTTCTGACCACCATGACACTAACATCCTGTATGTTCTGACCACATCATGACACTAACATCCTGTATGTTCTGACCACCATGACACTAACATCCTGTATGTTCTGATCACCATGACACTAACATCCTGTATGTTCTGACCACCATGACACTAACATCCTGTATGTTCTGACCATGACACTAACATCCTGTATGTTCTGACCACCATGACACTAACATCCTGTATGTTCTGAGTCACCATGACACTAACATCCTGTATGTTCTGACCACCATGACACTAACATCCTGTATGTTCTGACCACCATGACACTAACATCCTGTATGTTCTGACCACCATGACACTAACATCCTGTATGTTCTGACCACCATGACACTAACATCCTGTATGTTCTGACCACCATGACACTAACATCCTGTATGTTCTGACCATGACACTAACATCCTGTATGTTCTGACCACCATGACACTAACATCCTGTATGTTCTGACCACCATGACACTAACATCCTGTATGTTCTGACCATGACACTAACATCCTGTATGTTCTGACCATGACACTAACATCCTGTATGTTCTGACCATGACACCATGACACTAACATCCTGTATGTTCTGACTGTATGTTCACCATGACACTAACATCCTGTATGTTCTGACCATGACACTAACATCCTGTATGTTCTGACCACCATGACACTAACATCCTGTATGTTCTGACCACCATGACACTAACATCCTGTATGTTCTGACCATGACACTAACATCCTGTATGTTCTGACTACCATGACACTAACATCCTGTATGTTCTGACCACCATGACACTAACACCCTGTATGTTCTGACCACCATGACACTAACATCCTGTATGTTCTGACCACCATGACACTAACATCCTATATGTTCTGACCACCATGACACTAACATCCTGTATGTTCTGACCACCATGACACTAACATCCTGTATGTTCTGACCATGACACTATCATCCTGTATGTTCTGATCACCATGACACTAACATCCTGTATGTTCTGACCACCATGACACTAACATCCTGTATGTTCTGACCACCATGACACTAACATCCTGTATGTTCTGACCACACTAACATCCTACACTAACATCCTGTATGTTCTGACCACCATGACACTAACATCCTGTATGTTCTGACCCATGACACTAACATCCTGTATGTTCTGACCACCATGACACTAACATCCTGTATGTTCTGACCATGACACTAACATCCTGTATGTTCTGACCACCATGACACTAACACCCTGTATGTTCTGACCACCATGACACTAACATCCTGTATGTTCTGACCATGACACTAACATCCTGTATGTTCTGACCACCATGACACTAACATCCTGTATGTTCTGACCACTGACACTAACATCCTGTATGTTCTGACCACCATGACACTAACATCCTGTATGTTCTGACCACCATGACACTAACATCCTGTATGTTCTGACCACCATGACACTAACATCCTGTATGTTCTGACCAACATGTATGTTCTGACCATGACACATCCTGTATGTTCTGACCACCATAACATCCTGTATGTTCTGATCCACCCATGACACTAACATCCTGTATGTTCTGACCACCCATGACACTAACATCCTGTATGTTCTGACCACCATGACACTAACATCCTGTATGTTCTGACCACCATGACACTAACATCCTGTATGTTCTGACCATGACACTAACATCCTGTATGTTCTGACCATGACACTAACATCCTGTATGTTCTGACCACCATGACACTAACATCCTGTATGTTCTGACCATGACACTAACATCCTGTATGTTCTGACCATGACACTAACATCCTGTATGTTCTGACCATGACACTAACATCCTGTATGTTCTGACCACCATGACACTAACATCCTGTATGTTCTGACCACCATGACACCTAACATCCTGTATGTTCTGATCACCATGACACTAACATCCTGTATGTTCTGACCATGACACTAACATCCTGTATGTTCTGACCATGACACTAACATCCTGTATGTTCTGACCACCATGACACTAACATCCTGTATGTTCTGACCACCATGACACTAACATCCTGTATGTTCTGACCATGACACTAACATCCTGTATGTTCTGACCACCATGACACTAACATCCTGTATGTTCTGACCATGACACTAACATCCTGTATGTTCTGACCACCATGACACTAACATCCTGTATGTTCTGACCACCATGACACTAACATCCTGTATGTTCTGACCACCTAACATGACACTAACACCCTGTATGTTCTGACCATGACACCTAACATCCTGTATGTTCTGACCACCATGACACTAACATCCTGTATGTTCTGACCACCATGACATTAACATCCTGTATGTTCTGACCATGACACTAACATCCTGTATGTTCTGACCACCATGACACTAACATCCTGTATGTTCTGACCACCATGACACTAACACCCTGTATGTTCTGACCACCCATGACACTAACATCCTGTATGTTCTGACACCATGACACTAACATCCTGTATGTTCTGACCATGACACTAACATCCTGTATGTTCTGACCGTAACATTGTAACATCCTGTATGTTCTGACCATGACACTAACATCCTGTATGTTCTGACCATGACACTAACATCCTGTATGTTCTGACCACCATGACACTAACATCCTGTATGTTCTGACCATGACACTAACATCCTGTATGTTCTGACCACCATGACACTAACATCCTGTATGTTCTGACCATGACACTAACATCCTGTATGTTCTGACCACCATGACACTAACATCCTGTATGTTCTGACCACCATGACACTAACATCCTGTATGTTCTGACCATGACACTAACATCCTGTATGTTCTGACCATGACACTAACATCCTGTATGTTCTGACCACCATGACACTAACATCCTGTATGTTCTGACCACCATGACACTAACATCCTGTATGTTCTGACCATGACACTAACATCCTGTATGTTCTGACCATGACACTAACATCCTGTATGTTCCTGACCATGACACTAACATCCTGTATGTTCTGACCACCATGACACTAACATCCTGTATGTTCTGACCATGACACTAACATCCTGTATGTTCTGACCATGACACTAACATCCTGTATGTTCTGACCATGACACTAACATCCTGTATGTTCTGACCACCATGACAC
Source organism: Oncorhynchus nerka (assembly GCF_034236695.1). Lineage (NCBI taxonomy): Eukaryota > Metazoa > Chordata > Actinopteri > Salmoniformes > Salmonidae > Oncorhynchus > Oncorhynchus nerka. The sequence continues at coordinate 2,621 of NW_027039664.1, read as the reverse complement.
TAAAATCCTGTATGTTCTGACCACCATGACACTAACATCCTGTATGTTCTGATCACCATGAGCATAACATCCTGTATGTTCTGACACTAACACCCTGTATGTTCTGACCATGACACTAACATCCTGTATGTTCTGACCACCCATGACACACTAACATCCTGTATGTTCTGACCACCATGACACTAACATCCTGTATGTTCTGATCACCATGACACTAACATCCTGTATGTTCTGATCACCCATGACACTAACATCCTGTATGTTCTGACCATGACACTAACATCCTGTATGTTCTGACCATGACACTAACATCCTGTATGTTCTGACCACCATGACACTAACATCCTGTATGTTTCTGACCATGACACTAACATCCTGTATGTTCTGACCATGACACTAACATCCTGTATGTTCTGACCACCATGACACTAACATCCTGTATGTTCTGACCACCATGACACTAACATCCTGTATGTTCTGACCATGACACTAACATCACTGTATGTTCTGACCACCATGACACTAACATCCTGTATGTTCTGACCATGACACCTAACATCCTGTATGTTCTGACCACCATGACACTAACATCCTGTATGTTCTGACCACCATGACACTAACATCCTGTATGTTCTGACCACCATGACACTAACACCCTGTATGTTCTGACCATGACACTAACATCCTGTATGTTCTGACCATGACACCTAACATCCTGTATGTTCCTGACCATGACACTAACACCCTGTATGTTCTGACCATGACACTAACATCCTGTATGTTCTGATCACCATGACACTAACATCCTGTATGTTCTGACCACCATGACACTAACATCCTGTATGTTCTGACCACCATGACACTAACATCCTGTATGTTCTGACCACCATGACACTAACATCCTGTATGTTCTGATCACCATGACACTAACATCCTGTATGTTCTGACCACCATGGCACTAACATCCTGTATGTTCTGACCATGACACTAACATCCTGTATGTTCTGACCACCCCATGACATAACATCCTGTATGTTTCTGATCACCCATGACACTAACATCCTGTATGTTCTGACCACCACACTAACATCCCCTGTATGTTCTGACCACCATGACACTAACATCCTGTATGTTCTGACCACCATGACACTAACATCCTGTATGTTCTGACCACCATGACACTAACATCCTGTATGTTCTGATCACCATGACACTAACATCACTGTATGTTCTGACCATGACACCCCTAACACCCTGTATGTTCTGACCACCAACATGACACTAACACCCTGTATGTTCTGACCACCATGACACTAACATCCTGTATGTTCTGACCATGACACCCCTAACATCCTGTATGTTCTGACCATGACACTAACATCCTGTATGTTCTGACCACCATGACACTAACATCCTGTATGTTCTGACCACCATGACACTAACATCCTGTATGTTCTGACCATGACACTAACATCCTGTATGTTCTGACCACCATGACACTAACATCCTGTATGTTCTGACCACCAACATGACACTAACATCCTGTATGTTCTGACCATGACACTAACATCCTGTATGTTTCTGACACTAACATCCTGATGTTCTACCATGACACTAACATCCTGTATGTTCTGACCACCATGACACTAACACCCTGTATGTTCTGACCACCATGACTGACTAACATCCTGTATGTTCTGACCACCCATGACACTAACATCCTATATGTTCTGACCACCATGACACTAACATCATAATATGTTCTGACCACCATGACACTAACATCCTGTATGTTCTGACCATGACACTATCATCCTGTATGTTCTGATCACCATGACACTAACATCCTGTATGTTCTGACCACCATGACACTAACATCCTGTATGTTGTTCTGACCACCATGACACTAACATCCCTGTATGTTCTGACCACCATTACACTAACATCCTGTATGTTCTGACCACCATGATGACACTAACATCCTGTATGTTCTGACCACCATGACACCCTAACATCTGTATGTTCTGACCACCATGACACTAACATCCTGTATGTTCTGACCACCATGACACTAACATCCTGTATGTTCTGACCACCCTGTATGACACTAACATCCTGTATGTTCTGATCACCATGACACTAACATCCTGTATGTTCTGACCACCATGACACCCTAACATCCTGTATGTTCTGACCACCATGACACTAACATCCTATATGTTCTGACCACCATGACACTAACATCCTGTATGTTCTGACTACCCTGTATGACACTAACATCCTGTATGTTCTGACCACCATGACACTAAAATCATCCTGTATGTTCTGACTACCATGACACTAACATCCTGTATGTTCTGACCACCATGACACTAACATCCTGTATGTTCTGACCATGACACTAACATCCTGTATGTTCTGACCACCATGACACTAACATCCTGTATGTTCTGACCACCATGACACTAACATCCTGTATGTTCTGACCATGACACTAACACCCTGTATGTTCTGATCACCATGACACTAACATCCTGTATGTTCTGACCACCATGACACTAACATCCTGTATGTTCTGACCACCATGACACTAACATCCTGTATGTTCTGACCACCATGAC
>NW_027039663.1:0-85437 GCF_034236695.1 Oncorhynchus nerka | reverse complement strand
GTATCTATTCCTTATGTCATGTTGGTCCATTCAACAATAGAACTGGCAGGAGACTTGGTTTCAATAGGATGTTGTATCTATTCCTTATGTCATGTTAGTCCATTCAACAACAATATAACAATAGAGGCTTGTTTCAACAGGATGTTGTATCTATACCTCATGTTGGTCCATTCAACAACAATATAACTATAGAGGCTTGATTCAGCAGGATAAACATATCTCATAATTCATGTTGGGTCCATTCAACAACAATATAATCATAGGAGGCTTGATTCAACAGGATGTTGTATCTATACTCATGTTGTCCATTCAACAACAATATAACTTATAGGAGGCTTGATTCAACAGGATGTTGTATCTATACCTTCATGTGTTGGTCCATTCAACAACAATATAACTATAGGAGGCTGATTCAACAGGATGCTGTATCTATACCTCATGTTGGTCCATTCAACAACAATATAACTATAGGAGGCATTCAACAGGATGTTGTCCTCTATACTCATGTTGGTCCATTCAACAACAATATTACTATAGGAGGCTTGATTCAACAGGATGCTGTATCTATACCTCATGTTGGTCCATTCAACAACAACAGAACTCTGATAGGAGGCTTGATTCAACAGGATGTTGTATCGATACCATGTTGGTCCATCTAACAACAATATAACTATAGGAGGCTTGATTCAACAGTGATGTTGTATCTTATACCTCATGTTGGCTCATCTAACAAATAATAGAACTATAGAGACTTGTTTCAAATAGGATGTTGTATCTATTCCTTATGTCATGTTGGTCCATTCAACAACAATGGAGCAATAGGAGCCTGTTTCAGTAGGATGTTGTATCTATTCCTTATGTCATGTTGGTCCATTCAACAACAATAGAGCAATAGGAGCCTTGTTTCAACAGGATGTTGTATCCTTTCCTTACATCATGCCCTATTGGAATGGTTTTATTGATAATATCTGTTGGGAAAAAGTTTGGATGTTTCCACACACATACCTGCTTATTATCAAAATTAAGGAAGTTTATTTTTCAATTATTCATAAATATCATACTGCCATTTGTTGGGGTTCGTTCCTTGTTCCTTGTCAGTCATTGGCGAAATTAGCATTCAGACAATATTAGATTTTTTCAACTAAGCAAGTCAGTTAAGAACAAATTCTTATTTTCAATGACGACCTACCGGGGTAGGTTAATAGTGGGTTAACTGGCTTGTTCAACAACGTCATCATTAGCAATAAGAATGTTAAAATGTCAAATCAACTGTAAATCAACTCCATTATTTGGTTTGATGTTACTGAAAGGTGACTTTCATTTATTAAACCATCAATAGTTATCATATGTAATCTTTGAATGTCTTTATTCTCATTCATTCTGTAGATCCTGCGTTTCGGTCATGTAGGAAAACCATGTCAAATGAACGTTCAGAAGAATAACCAAAGGCACAATGGCAACCACTAAACGGACTGCTGTGAACTATGTCACAGATCGCAAACTGGACCTTATCAGATTGCTCAAGGATCTGACACTTATTGTTGACAACCTTCAGCAGCAGAGAGTTTTCCTCAATGAGGAAGTGGAAGTTATTAATAGTAAGGAGACAAGAAGTGACAAAGCCAGAGAAATACTGGACAGAGTCGTTAAAAGGGAGAAGCTGCATGCTACAAGTTACTGGAGATTCTGTACATTACGAGACAGAGGACATTACTGGAGCCTTCCTCTGATTCAAAGGACAGACGGCAGCATGACCTGTACCACTGGATCAGCTGCTTCCCATTCAAGGAAGACCAAGAGGTGGACACTGACATCCTTGAAGGTAGGTAGTGCAGAAGTAATGTATTTGGTGTGCAAAAATAGACTGTGTAGAAGAAGAAACTATATCCACTACATTTTCTATTATTTCACCATTAACTCCGATTTTTTATTGACCTTTTCTTAGGCCTCCAATAGCCTGTCACAGACATTTGGACACACAGCCACACACGGAAGATCACAGTGGCATGGAAATGAAGCCAGTCTCCTACCAGAGAGATGAACTAAGGGGGACTTTTCTTACACCCCAATTGTGTTAGATACAGACGTGCATTCATCTCTCTCTAAAATTAAAGTGAAGAGCAAAAGATGCAAGAAAGCTTTCACTAAAAACTAAAGAGTCATCCCTTGGTTAAAAAGGAAACATCCTCAATGAGCTGCTGAAATACATGAGAGAAAAATCATCCTTGAAAACTGGACTGGAAAAAACAACAGTCTCCCATCAAATGCTTAACCCTTCTGGGCAGAGAAAGACTGGGTGAGAACTGGATTATGTATTATTTTGACGTGAGAGACATTTCACATAGAAAACCATGATTTGGAGGACCTCTCTCTTTAACATGTACAGTGAGCCAAAAAGAAAGTAAAGAAGAAGTGTTACAGGATATTAAGAAGAACTTGAAAACGTTGTCATCCTATTTGGATGGAATCACAGACCTTCCCTCTCTGTCGGTAGTAAAGGACCTTGTGAGAACCTCCTCCCGGATGCAAAGATTAGACCACATGCAGACCAGATCAATCGGAAGACTTCCTGACAGACTGGCCCACAGACTGGTTCAGAGTGGAGGTGAAAGGGTTCAGTGATGAATCCATCAGGGCTTATTTAACACAGATGCTGAGTGCTGAGACTGACTCCTTTGAGCAGTGTGTTAAACAACCTAGAGTTGTTCAGTCTGTGCCATGTCCCAATGTACGCACTGATGGTGGTTGCCTGCATTTATTTCCCTACATCAGAGGCTTCTAAACAGACATGCACTATAACTGAATGTACAGCAACATCCTCCGTCACTGCATCCAAAACACAGTGGCAGACGACGACGGATATCGACGTGCTTATCTCAAAGAAAACAGAGAGAAAATATTGTCTCTGGCAGAAATTGCTTTTGATGCAACAAATGAGAAAAACATGAACTTGACAACACTGAGTTGTGAAGAAGGCAGTGTCCATTTTGCATTCTTGGGGGCATTTATGGTTAACATTTCACCCACAGCATCAGACACTTGCGCTGCATTTCTCCATTACACAATGCAGGAGTTCTTTGGTGCCCTTTGGCTCTTACAGAATCCAGACAAAATCAGAGAGGTTCTAGAGAAGTGCCAGACTGAAGAATGGAAACACACAAAACACTTGATTCCTTTCCTGTTTGGGCTTCTGACTGAGAAGAATATGAGATTGGTTAACAGTCTAGTTCCAGCTCAACAGATCAAGAAGATGTCAGATTGGTTCTTCAAGGAAGTGGTGAACACATTTCTTCCATCTCAAACAAACCAAGATCATGTAGAAGGTGGTGATCCTGAGTTTGAGATAGATCTTCTGTTTTTGTGTCAGTGCTTGTATGAATATCAGTCTACTGAGGCCTGTCAGCTTTTCCTGGACAAACTCAACTACCATCTAGACCTGAGTGGAGAACATCTTGATCCTCACCAGTGCTGTGCAGTCTCTTATGTGACCAGTCAGTCTGCAGAGAGAAAGGTTGGATTGGACCTGAACGGCTGCACTGTGTCAGACCAAGGAGTAAGGCTGATACTGGGCTCTCTGAAGAATGTCAGACATCTTGGGTAAGGTTGTTATCTGTGTACAAACTAACGAAGTCAAATAAAGATTGGTAATCACCAAACCATTCAACTACTTTGCTTCCTTATTTGTCATCTGATACCATTTGAGGTCAGGATACATCTCTCTGTAAATTTAAAACTGTCTCAAGACTTTTCCCTAATGATTAAATCACCCCAAATCCCTGCAAATAAGTTATCTTGATGAATGCAAAACACACTATCAGTAATTTACTGAGAAAACCTTTAGCTACTTCAAAAAAATGTAAGATTTAAATTAAAATTTCTAATCTGTTTTCTGATGATATATCTGACCCTTCAATGCATGTCAGACATCTTGGTTAATATTTGTTTTGTCTAATTCTAAGAAACCCATCTTTAAAAAAAAATATCTTATATTCTCTCTTCCTTCAGATACTGAGTTATAAACACTTCTTTGTCATGCTACTTTGAAATAATCTGTATAATCTAATTTATAATCTATTCTCTTTTAAAGACCATCCTCTGATGATTCATCTGACCCCTCAATGTTGTGTCAACTCTGGGGAAACTTGCTGAGCAGTGAGGGGAGATGGACTTCACCAGCTTACTTAGTCTCTGTGGAAATGAGTTACCTTCCAGTCAGGGGTGAAGGACGAGTGTTTGAGAGAGTGAGAAGAAGTGATGACACAGAGTCTAGAGAGGGTTAATCTCTGTGGCACACTGGGATCAGAGAACTGTTCTCAGTAAAGCTCTCAGCAAAACCATCTTAAAGTGTCTACCAAATATCAACAAACTCAGGTCAGTATCATCCAGCACCATACCGGTCAGTGATCAGTATCATCCAGCACCATATCGGTCAGTGATCAGTATCATCCAGCACCATATCGATCAGCACCATATCGATCAGTATCATCAGCACCATATCGGTCAGCGATCAGTATCATCCAGCACCATATCGGTCAGTGATCAGTATCATCCAGCACCATATCGATCAGAGATTTTATTTATTTTTTTATTTCACCTTTATTTAACCAGGTAAGCAAGTTGAGAACAAGTTCTCATTTACAATTGCGACCTGGCCAAGATAAAGCAAAGCAGTTCGACACATACAACGACACAGAGTTACACATGGAGTAAAACAAACATACAGTCAATAATACAGCACCATATCGGTCAGCGATCAGTATCATCCAGCACCATATCGATCAGAGATCAGTATCATCCAGCACCATATCGGTCAGTTATCAGTATCATCCAGCACCATATCGGTCAGTGATCAGTATCATCAGCACCATATCGGTCAGTATCATCCAGCACCATATCGGTCAGTATCATCCAGCACCATATCGGTCAGTATCATCCAGCACCATATCGGTCAGTATCATCCAGCACCATATCGATCGAGATCAGTATCATCCAGCACCATATCGGTCAGTGATCAGTATCATCCAGCACCATATCGATCAGAGATCAGTATCATCCAGCACCATATCGGTCAGTATCATCCAGCACCATATCGGTCAGTATCATCCAGCACCATATCGGTCAGTATCATCCAGCACCATATCGGTCAGTACATCCAGCACCATATCGGTCAGTATCATCCAGCACCATATCGGTCAATCATCCAGCACCATATCGGTCAGTGATCAGTATCATCCAGCACCATATCGGTCAGCGTCAGTATCATCCAGCAGCATATCGGTCAGTATCATCCAGCACCATATCGGTCAGTGATCAGTATCATCAGCACCATATCGGTCAGTGATCAGTCTCATCCAGCACCATATCGGTCAGTATCATCCAACAACATATCGGTCAGTGATCAGTATCATCCAGCACCATATCGGTCAGCGATCAGTATCATCCAGCACCATATCGGTCAGTGATCAGTATCATCCAGCACCATATCGGTCAGTATCATCCAGCACCATATCGGTCAGTGATCAGTATCATCCAGCACCATATCGGTCAGTGATCAGTATCATCCAGCACCATATCGGTCAGTATCATCCAGCACCATATCGGTCAGTGATCAGTATCATCCAGCACCATATCGGTCAGAGATCAGTATCATCCAGCAGCATATCGGTCAGTATTATCCAGCACCATATCAGTCAGTATCATCCAGCACCATATCGGTCAGTGATCAGTATCATCCAGCACCATATCGGTCAGTGATCAGTATCATCCAGCACCATAATCGTCAGTGATCAGTATCATCCAGCACCATATCGGTCAGTGATCAGTATCATCCAGCACCATATCGGTCAGTATCATCCAGCACCATATCGGTCAGTGATCAGTATCATCCAGCACCATATCGGTCAGTGATCAGTATCATCCAGCACCATATCGGTCAGTGATCAGTATCATCCAGCACCATATCGGTCAGTGATCAGTATCATCCAGCACCATATCGGTCAGTGATCAGTATCATCCAGCAACCATATCGGTCAGTGATCAGTATCATCCAGCACCATATCGGTCAGTGATCAGTATCATCCAGCACCATATCGGTCAGTGATCAGTATCATCCAGCACCATGTGTCTGTTTCTGTTGTTATAGTGTAGTGCAGTATGTCTGTTTCTGTTGTTATAGTGTAGTGCAGTATGTCTGTTTCTGTTGTTGTTGTAGTGTAGTGCAGTATGTCTGTTTCTGTTGTTATAGTGCAGTATGTCTGTTTCTGTTGTTATAGTGCAGTATGTCTGTTTCTGTTGTTATAGTGCAGTGCAGTATGTCTGTTTCTGTTGTTATAGTGCAGTGCAGTATGTCTGTTTCTGTTGTTGTAGTGCAGTATGTCTGTTTCTGTTGTTATAGTGTAGTGCAGTATGTCTGTTTTTGTTGTTATAGTGCAGTATGTCTGTTTCTGTTGTTATAGTGCAGTATGTCTGTTTCTGTTGTTATAGTGTAGTGCAGTATGTCTGTTTCTGTTGTTGTAGTGCAGTATGTCTGTTTCTGTTGTTGTAGTGCAGTATGTCTGTTTCTGTTGTTATAGTGCAGTGCAGTATGTCTGTTTCTGTTGTTATAGTGTAGTGCAGTATGTCTGTTTCTGTTGTTGTAGTGCAGTGCATATGTATGTTTCTGTTGTTGTAGTGTAGTATGTCTGTTTCTGTTGTTGTAGTGCAGTATGTCTGTTTCTGTTGTTATAGTGTAGTGCAGTATGTCTGTTTCTGTTGTTGTAGTGCAGTATGTCTGTTTCTGTTGTTATAGTGTAGTGCAGTATGTCTGTTTCTGTTGTTATAGTGTAGTGCAGTATGTCTGTTTCTGTTGTTGTAGTGCAGTATGTCTGTTTCTGTTGTTATAGTGTAGTGCATGTCTGTTTCTGTTGTTATAGTGTAGTGCAGTATGTCTGTTTCTGTTGTTATAGTGTAGTGCAGTATGTCTGTTTCTGTTGTTGTAGTGCAGTATGTATGTTTATGTTGTTGTAGTGCAGTGCAGTATGTCTGTTTCTGTTGTTGTAGTGCAGTATGTATGTTTCTGTTGTTATAGTGTAGTGCAGTATGTCTGTTTCTGTTGTTGTAGTGCAGTATGTATGTTTATGTTGTTGTAGTGCAGTGCAGTTGTCTGTTTCTGTTGTTGTAGTGCAGTATTTCTGTTTCTTTTGTTGTAGTGCAGTTGTCTGTTTCTGTTGTTGTAGTGCAGTTGTTGTAGTGCAGTATGTCTGTTTATGTTGTTGTAGTGCAGTCTGTTTCTGTTGTTGTAGTGCAGTATGTCTGTTTCTGTTGTTATAGTGTAGTTTCTGTTGTTGTAGTGCAGTATGTCTGTTTCTGTTGTTGTAGTGCAGTATGTCTGTTTGTTGTTGTAGTGCAGTATGTCTGTTTATGTTGTTGTAGTGCAGTATGTCTGTTTCTGTTGTTGTAGTGCAGTATGTCTGTTTCTGTTGTTATAGTTGCAGTATGTCTGTTTCTGTTGTTGTAGTGCAGTATGTCTGTTTCTGTTGTTGTAGTGCAGTATGTCTGTTTCTGTTGTTATAGTGTAGTGCAGTATGTCTGTTTCTGTTGTTATAGTGCAGTATGTCTGTTGTTTCTGTTTCTGTTGTTGTGTAGTGCAGTATGTCTGTTTCTGTTGTTATAGTGTAGTGCAGTATGTCTGTTTCTGTTGTTATAGTGCAGTATGTCTGTTTCTGTTGTTATAGTGTAGTTATGTCTGTTTCGTTGTTAGTGCAGTTGTCTGTTTCTGTTGTTATAGTGTAGTGCAGTATGTCTGTTTCTGTTGTTATAGTGTAGTGCAGTATGTCTGTTTCTGTTGTTGTTGTGCAGTGTCTGTTTCTGCTTGTTGTAGTGTAGTGTCTGTTTCTGTTGTTGTAGTGCAGTATGTCTGTTTCTGTTGTTAGTGCAGTATGTCTGTTTCTGTTGTTGTAGTGCAGTATGTCTGTTTCTGTTGTTATAGTGTAGTGCAGTATGTCTGTTTCTGTTGTTATAGTGCAGTATTTCTGTTTCTGTTGTTATAGTGTAGTGCAGTATGTCTGTTTCTGTTGTTAGTAGTGTCCTGTTTCTGTTGTTGTAGTGCAGTATGTCTGTTTCTGTTGTTATAGTGTAGTGCAGTATGTCTGTTTCTGTTGTTGTAGTGCAGTATGTCTGTTTCTGTTGTTATAGTGTAGTGCAGTATGTCTGTTTCTGTTGTTATAGTGCAGTATGTCTGTTTCTGTTGTTATAGTGTAGTGCAGTATGTCTGTTTCTGTTGTTATAGTGCAGTATGTCTGTTTCTGTTGTTATAGTGTAGTGCAGTATGTCTGTTTCTGTTGTTATAGTGCAGTATGTCTGTTTCTGTTGTTATAGTTGCAGTATGTCTGTTTCTGTTGTTATAGTATGTCTGTTTCTGTTGTTATAGTAGTGCAGTATGTCTGTTTCTGTTGTTGTAGTGTAGTCTGTTTCTGTTGTTGTAGTGCAGTATGTCTGTTTCTGTTGTTGTAGTGCAGTATGTCTGTTTCTGTTGTTATAGTGTAGTGCAGTATGTCTGTTTCTGTTGTTATAGTAGTGCAGTATGTCTGTTTCTATTGTTATGTCTGTTTCTGTTGTTGTAGTGCAGTATGTCTGTTTCTGTTGTTGTAGTATGTCTGTTTCTGTTGTTGTAGTGCAGTATGTCTGTTTCTGTTGTTATAGTGTAGTGCAGTATGTCTGTTTCTGTTGTTATAGTGTAGTCTGTTTCAGTATGTCTGTTTCTGTTGTTGTAGTGCAGTGTCTGTTTCTGTTGTTAGTATGTCTGTTTCTGTTGTTATAGTGTAGTGCAGTATGTCTGTTTCTGTTGTTATAGTGCAGTATGTCTGTTTCTGTTGTTATAGTGTAGTGCAGTATGTCTGTTTCTGTTGTTATAGTGCAGTGCAGTATGTCTGTTTCTGTTGTTATAGTGCAGTATGTCTGTTTCTGTTGTTATAGTGTAGTGCAGTATGTCTGTTTCTGTTGTTGTAGTGCAGTATGTCTGTTTCTGTTGTTATAGTGTAGTGCAGTATGTCTGTTTCTGTTGTTGTAGTGCAGTATGTCTGTTTCTGTTGTTATAGTGTAGTGCAGTATGTCTGTTTCTGTTGTTATAGTGTAGTGCAGTGTCTGTTTCTGTTGTTATAGTGTAGTGCAGTATGTCTGTTTCTGTTGTTATAGTGTCTGTTTCTGTTGTTGTAGTGCAGTATGTCTGTTTCTGTTGTTATAGTGTAGTGCAGTATGTCTGTTTCTGTTGTTATAGTGTATGTCTGTTTCTGTTGTTGTAGTGCATGTCTGTTTCTGTTGTTATAGTGTTTCTGTTGTTAGTGCAGTATGTCTGTTTCTGTTGTTGTATAGTGTATAGTGCAGTATGTCTGTTTCTGTTGTAGCAGTATGTCTGTTCTGTTGTTGTAGTGCAGTATGTCTGTTTTGTTGTTGTAGTGCAGTATGTCTGTTTCTGTTGTTGTAGTGCAGTATGTCTGTTTCTGTTGTTATAGTGTAGTGCAATAGATGTCTGTTTCTGTTGTTATAGTGTAGTGCAGCATGTCTGTTTCTGTTGTTGTTGTTGTGTAGTACAGTATGTCTGTTTCTGTTGTTATAGTGTAGTGTCTGTTTCGTTGTTGTAGTACAGTATGTCTGTTTCTGTTGTTATAGTAGTGCAGTATGTCTGTTTCTGTTGTTGTAGTGCAGTATGTCTGTTTCTGTTGTTGTAGTGCAGTATGTCTGTTTCTGTTGTTGTAGTGCAGTATGTCTGTTTCTGTTGTTGTAGTGCAGTATGTCTGTTTCTGTTGTTATAGTGTAGTGCAGTATGTCTGTTTCTGTTGTTGTAGTGCAGTATGTCTGTTTCTGTTGTTATAGTGTAGTGCAGTATGTCTGTTTCTGTTGTTATAGTGTAGTGCAGTATGTCTGTTTCTGTTGTTATAGTGTAGTGCAGTATGTCTGTTTCTGTTGTTATAGTGTAGTATGTCGATTTTGAAAAGGCTTTTAAAGTATGACTACAATAGATATATAAATGCCTGGACTTGTATCGCTCGTCGGAAGAAGTGGACCAAGGTGCAGCGTGTCACACCCTGACCATAGTTTGCTTTGTATGTTTCTATGTTTTGTTTTTGTCAGGGTGTGATCTGAGTGGGCATTCTATGTTGTGTGTCTAGTTTGTCTGTTTCTGTGTTTGGCCTGATATGGTTCTCAATCAGAGGCAGGTGTTAGTCATTGTCTCTGATTGGGAACCATATTTAGGGAGCCTGTTTGGTGTTGGGTTTTGTGGGTGATTGTTCCTGTCTCTGTGTTTGTTGCACCAGATAGGGCTGTTTCGTAACACAGCGTGTTCATGATCTTTATTTCTCACTAAAACAACAAACAAAATGTCACAGAACAAAAAACAACATCCCACAACCTAAGGTGGGAAAACATGCTGCCTAAGTATGATTCCTAATCAGAGACAACGGTAGACAGCTGTCCCTGATTGAGAACACACTTCACTGCCCACATGAACAAATACTTTCACTTTACTATAGAATACTACAATAAAGTATCCAAAACACTACAGTAAAGTCTGCAGTCTAGTATGGTAGTATTTTTTAAAGAAGACATTACAACAACACAAGAGACACACATGACAACAGTATTCAGTCTGTAAAAGAGGCCGCAGTCACATTCTCCCTGCTTCTGAACAGACGTTCTTGTGTTTTATGGGTCACAGGTTTACCCCTCTACAACATCAGAGAGGATCCCCTGAAAGACTGAAGACAGAAGAGAAAGCAGTCCTACTAGATTTGTGTCTACAAGCAGCACTAGATCACAGAGAAACATTCCAGAGAACTGTGAACACACTGCTGTCACTGTTCTCTGTGTATCAAACTGAGAGATATGACATCCTGCTGGATCTGTACTCTCATGTGAAGTATAATAGGAATCAAACAGCCAGGAGTATCCTTCCATCCTTGAAGCCACTTTACCAGTCAGCTTATGCAGTCTGGTCCATAGACCTCTCAGAGAGAAAGGCCTCCCTCCTCCTAGAAGTGTTGAAACTCCAACTAGAGAAGAAACCAGTAGAGCTGAAGGACTGGTCAGATGAAAAGAGTGAAGTGAGGAGTTTCCTTCAGTGTCTGCCCTACATCTCACAGCTGAGGTGAGTGAGTTTATCCAACAAGAGTCCATATATCACTGACCTGGTGTAGATAGTATTCATGTTTTACACTGTCTTTATCTTGTTAATACATTAACATATGAAGAAGCTGTAGAAACTCTAAAATTCCAATTCATAGTTGTATTGTTTTAAAAGATGGAGTCATGTGGTGCTATTAGTTTTCAGTTCCCCAACCCTGTTACTCATATCAGTCCTCGTCACTCACCTGTTTATCATCTCTGTTTTAAACTGTTTGTTCAGATTTTGTTATAGATTTTTGTAATTCATAAATTTAAATTATGTTAATCGGTCTGCAACCCAGAGGTTGTAAAGTTCTGGTCTTAAATTAAACAGACAGAATTCCCAGCTCACAATTGATCAAATCCAAGTTTATTAGCGAGAGCTCTGCTGTGCATATACAAAGACGTTCCTTATATAATATTCTCTTAACCTACGCACATACATACACACTAACATTTGATTCTCTCTTTTTCTCCTGATGTCCCACCACAGTTTATTACCACTCAGCTGACAGTTTCAATCTCCCCAGATACGAGAGCTCTGTCTCCTGTCTCACCAGAGTTACAGCCGGGTCGGTTCAAACATGAGTTAATTGAGACTCTTTGTTTTCGTTAGGCATACATTACCCTCTTCCCAGGTCCACACAACATCTACTCCCTAATGGTTAAGTTTCAGGGTAGAATGATTGAATCATTTATCTTTAACCTTCATAAAATCTTTTAACAGATTTCTTCCACTGAAGGATAACATAAAGAGGAGAAAGAGAGAAGACGTTCCTACTGAATCTGTGTCTTCAAGCAGTTCTCCATGAGAGAGGATCCATACAAACAACTGTAGAGAAAGTGTTGTCGCTGTCTGAAGTATATCACAATCAGAAATGTGATTTCCTGCTGGATCTGTACTCACATGTGAAGGACTATGAGACTCAAACAGGCAGGAGTGTCCTTCCAGCATTACAGACAGTTTACTTGTCATCTCCTGCAGTCTGGTTCATAGACCTCTCAGAGAGAAAGGCCTCCCTCCTCCTAGAAGTGCTGAAACTCCAACCAGAGAAGAAACCAGTAGAGCTGAAGGGCTGGTCAGATGAAGAGAGTGAAGTGAGGAGTTTCCTTCCTTGTCTGTCCTACATCTCACAGCTGAGGTGAGTTGGATCAGTACAGTTCAGGGGTTGTAGTTGTCTGTCCCTGTATTTCCCTTTAGAGAGGAAGTTTGTATATTTCTGCAGTAACTTAATAATTAAATATACACATACTGTTTGGAAAATATGCAGTCTTTCTAGTCATGATTTTAAGGCACAATTGAAGTGAATGAGTTTAAGAAAGATGGTTATTGTATTTTATGTCACCATTAGAAATGCATATCATATCTCTCACGTATTCATCTATTTGTTGTTAAACTGTTCTTGCAGATTTATTCCTCCACAGGATCAGAGAAGATCCCCTGAGGAGAGGACAAAGAGAGAGAAGACATTCCTACTGAATCTGTGTCTTCAAGCAGCTCTCCATGAGAGAGGATCCATACAAACAACTGTAGAGAAAGTGTTGTCACTGTCTGAAGTATATCACTATCAGCCATGTGATTTCCTGCTGGATCTGTACTCACATGTGAAGGACTATGAGACTCAAACAGGCAGGAGTTTCCTTCCAGCATTACAGCCAGTTTACCAGTCATCTCCTGCAGTCTGGTCCATAGACCTCTCAGAGAGAACGGGCTCCCTCCTCCTAGAAGTGCTGAAACTCCAACCAGAGAAGAAACCAGTAGAGCTGAAGAACTGGTCAGATGAAGAGAGTGAAGTGAGGAGTTTCCTTCAGTGTCTGCCCTACATCTCACAGCTGAGGTGAGTGTGTTTACATAGTAATGTTTTCTCATGTTTATGAACAATACCCTAATAATGTCTACATGTTTCAACATGTTAATTTTGTCCCTTGTTTATCCTCAGGTCAGTTTGAACTAATATCAGAGTTTTGTGTTTACTAGTTTAAATAGATGTTGTACACATCACACAGTGTCTGGATCATCTGTTACTGTCCTTGTTGCAGTTTCCATCCATGGTGGCCTGATCCCTCAAAGCAGATCAAGTTCCTGGTGGATCTCCTGTCTCAAGCAGCAGAGTGGGAGGAGCAGACAGGAGAGAAGACACTGAAGCTGGTATCATCAGTGTGTTCTTACAGCACCTTTCCTTTTCTCAGTGGAGACAATTATAAACAGAGTGATTTCCTGTTGGATCTGTACTCACATGTGAAGGACTATGAGACTCAAACAGGCAGGAGTTTCCTTCCAGCATTACAGCCAGTTTACCAGTCAGCTCCTGCAGTCTGGTCCATAGACCTCTCAGAGAGAAAGGCCTCCCTCCTCCTAGAAGTGCTGAAACTCCAACCAGAGAAGAAACCAGTAGAGCTGAAGGGCTGGTCAGATGAAGAGAGTGAAGTGAGGAGTTTCCTTCAGTGTCTGTCCCACATCTCACAGCTGTGGTGAGTCTGAACATGTGATGCTAGTTGTTATTATCTTGTAGAAACATTTGACATATTAAACTTCAAGTGTTGGTAAATCTTGTAGCAGTATTGTTAGAGAGGGGTAAAGGTAGAGATTTTGTTGGGGCGCCAGGCAGGTATTAACCCTGCAGAAAGGAAAAGAGTAGGATAGAGAGAGACCCACTACCAGACACACACACATCAGCAGAAGAGACTGTAGCCTGTTAGCCAGATAGCCAGTGGAGAGAAAAGATAAGACTCACCATATAAAACACCCATCACAGCACAGGGGGAACCCCACCAATAATACCTCATACAATAATGATGGCAGAGCAATTTAACGGCAACTTCATGGAAACAATTTACAAGAAAGAACCCAGTCATCAACAGGAGAGGATTTGCAGTAATCTGTATTACCTCCCAGTGGAGGTGTGCAGAGGGTATGAATGGTGGGGGGTCATAGACAAACAAAGGCCTTAAAATGTCCACAATCTTCTGGGCCACATGCCATTAGTACCACATATATACAGTTCAAATAACAAGACACAATACACGGGCAAGAAACCTCCCTTTAACTAAAATGTCAACCCAAATATGTCTGGCAGGGCAATGATAGTCCAGCGATGCTGAACCTCAAAGGGAAGAGCATTGAAAACTATAATAAAGTCTGCTGCTGTGTAAAGTCCTGGAGAGAGAGATAGAGGGGAGAGAGAGAGAGAGATGGGTGAGGGAGAGAGGAGAGGAGAGGAAGACAGAGGAGAGAGAGAGAGAGAGGGACGAGAGAGGGAGAGAGAGAGAGAGAAGGACGAGAGAGGGACGAGAGAGAGAGAGAGGGACGACAGAGAGAGAGAGGGACGAGAGAGAGACTTCTGTATGTGTAATGTTTACTATTCATTTTTATTGTTTATTTCACTTTATCCATTATCTAGGTCACTTGCTTTGGCAATGTTAACACGTTTCCCATGCCAATAAAGCCCTTGAATTGAATTGAATTGAGAGATGGACGAGAGAGAGAGAGAGGGAGAGGGAAGGACGAGAGAGAGAGGGAGAGGGAAGGACGAGAGAGAGGGACGAGAGAGAGAGAGAGAGAGAGAGAGAGAGGGAGGAGAGAGAGGAGGGACGAGAGAGAGAGAGAGAGAGAGAGAGAGAGAGAGGGACGAGAGAGAGAGGGACGAGAGAGAGAGAGGACGAGAGGACGAGAGAGAGAGAGGGACGAGAGAGAGAGGGACGAGAGAGAGAGGGACGAGAGAGAGAGAGAGGGACGAGAGAGAGAGAGGGACGAGAGAGAGGGAGAGAAAGGGAAGAGAGAGGGGAGGAAAGAGAGAGAGGAGGAAGAGAAATAGAGAGTGGTAAGAGAGAGAGAGGGAAGAGGGAAAATAAACCAGAGTTGTGCAGCATCACCACTATCAAACTGCCCCCCAGAGAGTCTCCTTTCTGACTGCTGATGCAAAGTGGCAGCACACGGTGAAGGCTCCGTATAAAACTACACATGTTGGTGAATCTGGGAACATTTATCAGCCCATTTCCTGACATAACTAATGTTGCATTACTAAATGTCACAGATAAATAATGTTGCATTACTAAATGTCATAGATAATGTGAATGTTTCTAAAATCAAATCAAAATTATACCAAATCACATTATGTAAGTGTATAACTACTTCATATATCTTTATCTATGACTGGTTTCATGTGTTCATCCATGTCTGAATCAGCTGTTACTGTCCTTGTTGCAGTTTCTGTCCACGGAGGTCTGATCCCTCAAAGCAGATCAAGTTCCTGGTGGATCTCCTGTCTCAAGCAGCAGAGTGGGAGGAGCAGACAGGAGAGAAGACACTGAAGCTGGTATCATCAGTGTGGACTTACAGCACCTTTCCTTATTGCCATGGAGACAATTATAAACAGAGTGATTTCCTGTTGGATCTGTACTCACATGTGAAGGACTATGAGACTCAAACAGGCAAGAGTGTCCTTCCAGCATTACAGACAGTTTACCAGTTAGCCAGTCCTGCAGTCTGGTCCATAGACCTCTCAGAGAGAAAGGCCTCCCTCCTCCTAGAAGTGCTGAAACTCCAACCAGAGAAGAAACCAGTAGAGCTGAAGGGCTGGTCAGATGAAGAGAGTGAAGTGAGGATTTTCCTTCAGTGTCTGTCCTACATCTCACAGCTGAGGTGAGTGAGTTTATCCAACAAGAGTCCATATATCACTGACCTGGTGTAGATAGTATTCATGTTTTACACTGTCTTTATCTTGTTAATACATTAACATATGAAGAAGCTGTAGAAACTCTAAAATTCCAATTCATAGTTGTATTGTTTTAAAAGATTGAGTCATGTGGTGCTATTAGTTTTCAGTTCCCCAACCCTGTTACTCATATCAGTCCTCGTCACTCACCTGTTTATCATCTCTGTTTTAAAATGTCTGTTCAGATTTCCTCTACTGAAGGATAATATAGAGACAAGAAAGAGAGAGAAGACATTCCTACTGAATCTGTGTCTTCAAGCAGCTCTCCATGAGAGAGGAACCATACAAACAACTGTAGAGAAAGTGTTGTTGCTGTCTAAAGTATATCGCTTTCAGAAATGTGATTTCCTGCTGGATCTGTACTCACATGTGAAGGACTATGAGACTCAAACAGGCAGGAGTGTCCTTCCAGCATTACAGACAGTTTACCAGTCAGCTCCTGCAGTCTGGTCCATAGACCTCTCAGAGAGAAAGGCCTCCCTCCTCCTGGAAGTGCTGAAACTCCAACCAGAGAAGAAACCAGTAGAGCTGAAAGGCTGGTCAGATGAAGAGAGTGAAGTGAGGAGTTTCCTTCAGTGTCTGCCCTACATCTCACAGCTGAGGTTAGTGTTTTTCAGACATTTCATATTGTAGTTATCTGTCCCTGGTTTCCCTTTAAAATGATGCTGTTTATCCATTAACTCTAATAATTTATACACATTCTGCCATGGAAAATTATGCAGTCTTTCTGTCATGATTTTAAGGCCAATTGAAGTGGATGATGAGTTTAAGAAAGATGGTCATTGTATTTTCTATGTCACCATTGTGCTATCATTCTCATTCAGGTTGTTTATTTGTTGTTCAACTGTTCTTGCAGTTTTACTCCTCCACAGGATCAGAGAAGATCCCCTGAGGAGTTTGGACAAAGAGGAGAAGACATTCCTACTGAATCTGTGTCATTAAGCAGCTCTCCATGAGCAGGATCCATACAAACACCTGTAGAGAAAGTGTTGATGGTCTAAAGTATATCCAATCAGCCATGTGATTTCCTGCTGGATCTGTACTCACATGTGAAGGACTATGAGACTCAAACAGGCAGGAGTGTCCTTCCAGCATTACAGCCAGTTTACCAGTCAGCCAGTCCTGCTATCTGGTCCATAGACCTCTCAGAGAGAAAGGCCTCCCTCCTCCTAGAAGTGCTGAAACTCCAACCAGAGAAGAAACCAGTAGAGCTGAAGGGCTGGTCAGATGAAGAGAGTGAAGTGAGGAGTTTCCTTCAGTGTCTGCCCTACATCTCACAGCTGAGGTGAGTTGGATCAGTACAGTTCAGAGATTGTAGTTGTCTTATAGAGGAAGCCTGTAGATTTCTGCAGTAACTTAACAAACTAAACAGAAACATACTGTTTGGAAAATATGCAATCTTTGTGGTCAGGATTTTAATTAAGGAACAATTGAAGTGGATGATGAGTTTAGAAAGATGGTCATTGTATTTTACCCTCCATAATGTGACCATCAGAAATGCATATCATATCTCTCACGTATTCATCTATTTGTTGTTCAACTGTTCTTGCAGTTTTACTCCTCCACATGATCAGAGAAGATCCCCTGAGGAGAGGACAAAGAGAGAGAAGACATTCCTACTGAATCTGTGTCTTCAAGCAGCTCTCCATGAGAGAGGATCCATACAAACAACTGTAGAGAAAGTGTTGTTGCTGTCTGAAGTATATCGCTTTCAGCCATGTGATTTCCTGTTGGATCTGTACTCACATGTGAAGGACTATGAGACTCAAACAGGCAGGAGTTTCCTTCCAGCATTACAGACAGTTTACTTGTCATCTCCTGCAGTCTGGTTCATAGACCTCTCAGAGAGAAAGGCCTCCCTCCTCCTAGAAGTGCTGAAACTCCAACCAGAGAAGAAACCAGTAGAGCTGAAGGGCTGGTCAGATGAAGACAGTGAAGTGAGGAGTTTCCTTCAGTGTCTGCCCTACATCTCACAGCTGAGGTGAGTCTGAACATGTGATGCTACTTGTTATTGTCTTGTAGAAACATTTGACATATAAAACTTCAAGTGTTGGTAAATCTTGTATTGTATTGTTAGAGAGGTGTAAAGGTAAAGATTTTGTTGGGGTGCCAGGCAGGTATTAACCCTGCAGAAAGGAAAAGAGTAGGATAGAGAGATACCCACTACCAGACACACACACATCAGCAGAAGAGACTGTAGCCTGTTAGCCAGATAGCCAGTGGAGAGAAAAGATAAGACTCACCATATAAAACACCCATCACAGCACAGGGGGAACCCCACCAATAATACCTCATACAATAATGATGGCAGAGCAATTTAACGGCAGCTTCATAGAAACAATTTACAAGAATGAACCCAGTCATCAACATGAGAGGATTTGCAGTAATCTGTATTACCTCCCAGTGGAGGAGTGCAGAGGGTATGAATGGTGGGGGGTCATAGACAAACAAAGGCCTTAAAATGTCCACAATCTTCTGGGCCACATGTCATTAGTACCACATATATACAGTTCAAATAACAAGACACAATAAACTGGCAAGAAACCTCCCTTTAACTAAAATGTCAACCCAAATACGTCTGGCAGGGCAATGATAGTCCATCCACGCTGAACCTCAAAGGGAAGAGCATTGAAAACAATGATAAAGTCTGCTGCTGTGTAAAGTCCTGGAGAGAGAGAGAGAGGGATGAGAGAGGGAAGAGAGAGGGATGAGAGAGAGAGGCGAGAAAGAGAGGGATGAGAGAGAGAGGTAAGAGAAAGAGAGGGATGAGAGAGAGAGAGAGGGGGATGCAAGGATGAGAGGGAATAGGGATGAGGGAAGAGAGAAAATAAAGAAGAGTTGTGCAGCATCACCACTATCAAACTGCCCCCAGAGAGTCTCCTTTCTGACTGCTGATGCAAAGTGGCAGCACACGGTGAAGGCTCCGTATAAAAATACACATGTTGGTGAATCTGGGAACATTTATCAGCCCATTTCCTGACATAACTAATGTTGCATTACTAAATGTCACAGATAAATAATGTTGCATTACTAAATGTCATAGATAATGTGAATGTTTCTAAAATCAAATCAAAATTAAACCAAATCACATTATGTAAATCTATAACTACTTCATATATCTTCATCTATGACTGGTTTCATGTGTTCATCCATGTCTGAATCAGCTGTTACTGTCCTTGTTGCAGTTTCTCTCCAGACTGGTCTGATCCCTCAAAGCTGATCAAGTTCCTGGTGGATCTCCTGTCTCAAGCAGCAGACTGGGAGGAGCAGACAGGAGAGAAGACACTGAAGCTGGTATCATCAGTGTGGACTTACAGAACCTTTCCCTTCTGTGATGATGATGATGAGAGTAAGGAATATCAATGTGATTTCCTGTTGGATCTGTACTCACATGTGAAGGACTATGAGACTCAAACAGGCAGGAGTTTCCTTCCAGCATTACAGACAGTTTACTTGTCATCTCCTGCAGTCTGGTTCATAGACCTCTCAGAGAGAAAGGCCTCCCTCCTCCTAGAAGTGTTGAAACTCCAACCAGAGAAGAAACCAGTAGAGCTGAATGGCTGGTCAGATGAAGACAGTGAAGTGAGGAGTTTCCTTCAGTGTCTGCCCTACATCTCACAGCTGAGGTGAGTCTGAACATGTGATGCTACTTGTTATTGTCTTGTAGAAACATTTGACATATAAAACTTAAAGTGTTGGTAAATCTTGTAGCAGTATTGTTAGAGAGGTGTAAAGGTAAAGATTTTGTTGGGGTGCCAGGCAGGTATTAACCCTGCAGAAAGGAAAAGAGTAGGATAGAGAGATACCCACTACCAGACACACACACATCAGCAGAAGAGACTGTCTAGACTGTAGCCTGTTAGCCAGATAGCCAGTGGAGAGAAAAGATAAGACTCACCATATAAAACACCCATCACAGCACAGGGGGAACCCCACCAATAATACCTCATACAATAATGATGGCAGAGCAATTTAACGGCAACTTCATAGAAACAATTTACAAGAATGAACCCAGTCATCAACATGAGAGGATTTGCAGTAATCTGTATTACCTCCCAGTGGAGGAGTGCAGAGGGTATGAATGGTGGGGGGGGGTCATAGACAAACAAAGGCCTTAAAATGTCCACAATCTTCTGGGCCACATGTCATTAGTACCACATATATACAGTTCAAATAACAAGACACAATAAACTGGCAAGAAACCTCCCTTTAACTAAAATGTCAACCCAAATACGTCTGGCAGGGCAATGATAGTCCAGCCACGCTGAACCTCAAAGGGAAGAGCATTGAAAACAATGATAAAGTCTGCTGCTGTGTAAAGTCCTGGAGAGAGAGAGAGGGAAGAGAGAGGGATGAGAGAGAGAGGCGAGAAAGAGAGGGATGAGAGAGAGAGAGAGAGGGACGAGAGAGAGAGATGGGGAAGAGAGGATGAGAAAGGAAAGAGAGAAAGAGAGACATGGAAGAGGGAAAATAAACCAGAGTTGTGCAGCATCACCACTATCAAACTGCCCCCAGAGAGTCTCCTTTCTGACTGCTGATGCAAAGTGGCAGCACACGGTGAAGGCTCCGTATAAAACTACACATGTTGGTGAATCTGGGAACATTTATCAGCCCATTTCCTGACATAACTAATGTTGCATTACTAAATGTCACAGATAGATAATGTTGCATTACTAAATGTCACAGATAAATAATGTTGCATTACTAAATGTCATAGATAAATCATGTGAATGTTTCTAAAATCAAATCAAAATTAAACCAAATCACATTATGTAAGTGTATAACTACTTCATATATCTTTATCTATGACTGGTTTCATGTGTTCATCCATGTCTGAATCAGCTGTTACTGTCCTTGTTGCAGTTTCTGTCCATGGTGGTCTGATCCCTCAAAGCAGATCAAGTTCCTGGTGGATCTCCTGTCTCAAGCAGCAGAGTGGGAGGAGCAGACAGGAGAGAAGACACTGAATCTGGTATCATCAGTGTGTACTTACAGAACCTTTCCTTATCGCCATGTAGACAATTCTAAACAGAGTGATTTCCTGCTGGATCTGTACTCACATGTGAAGGACTATGAGACTCAAACAGGCAGGAGTGTCCTTCCAGCATTACAGCCAGTTTACCAGTCAGCCAGGCCTGCAGTCTGGTCCATAGACCTCTCAGAGAGAAAGGCCTCCCTCCTCCTAGAAGTGCTGAAACTCCAACCAGAGAAGAAACCAGTAGAGCTGAAGGGCTGTTCAGATGAAGAGAGTGAAGTGAGGAGTTTCCTTCAGTGTCTGTCCTACATCTCACAGCTGAGGTGAGTCTGAACATGTGTGGTGGTTAGTGATCATGTGATGCTAGTGGTTATTATCTTGTAGAAACATTTGACATATAAAACTTCAAGTGTTGGTAAATCTTGTAGCAGTATTGTTAGAGAGGGGTAAAGGTAAAGATTTTGTTGGGGTGCGAGACAGGTATTAACCCTGCAGAAAGGAAAAGAGTAGGATAGAGAGATACCCACTACCAGACACACACACATCAGCAGAAGAGACTGTCTAGAGTGTAGCCTGTTAGCCAGATAGACAGTGGAGAGAAAAGATAAGACTCACCATATAAAACACCCATCACAGCACAGGGGGAACCCCACCAATAATATCTCATACAATAATGATGGCAGAGCAATTTAACGGCAACTTCATAGAAACAATTTACAAGAAAGAACCCAGTCATCAACAGGAGAGGATTTGCAGTAATCTGTATTACCTCCCAGTGGAGGAGTGCAGAGGGTATGAATGGTGGGGGGGGGTCATAGACAAACAAAGGCCTTAAAATGTCCACAATCTTCTGGGCCACATGTCATTAGTACCACATATATACAGTTCAAATAACAAGACACAATAAACTGGCAAGAAACCTCCCTTTAACTAAAATGTCAACCCAAATACGTCTGGCAGGGCAATGATTGTCCAGCCACGCTGAACCTCAAAGGGAAGAGCATTGAAAACTATAATAAAGTCTGCTGCAGTGTAAAGTCCTGGAGAGAGAGAGAGGGAGGGGGAGAGGGGGGAGAGAGGAGATGGAAGGGAGAGAAGAGAGAGAGGGAAGAAGGAGAAGAGATGGATGAGAGAGAGAGGCGAGAAAGAGAGGGATGAGAGAGAGAGAGGGAAGAGAGAGAGAGATGGGGAAGAGAGGATGAGAAAGGAAAGAGAGAAAGAGAGACATGGAAGAGGGAAAATAAACCAAAGTTGTGCAGCATCACCACTATCAAACTGCCCCCCAGAGAGTCTCCTTTCTGACTGGTATATCTTTATCTATGACTGGTTTCATGTGTTCATCCATTCTGAATCAGCTGTTACTGTGCTTGTTGCAGTTTCTGTCCATGGTGGTCTGATCCCTCAAAGCAGATCAAGTTCCTGGTGGATCTCCTGTCTCAAGCAGCAGAGTGGGAGGAGCAGACAGGAGAGAAGACACTGAATCTGGTATCATCAGTGTGTACTTACAGAACCTTTCCTTATCGCCATGTAGACAATTCTAAACAGAGTGATTTCCTGCTGGATCTGTACTCACATGTGAAGGACTATGAGACTCAAACAGGCAGGAGTTTCCTTCCAGCATTACAGCCAGTTTACCAGTCAGCTCCTGCAGTCTGGTCCATAGACCTCTCAGAGAGAAAGGCCTCCCTCCTCCTAGAAGTGCTGAAACTCCAACCAGAGAAGAAACCAGTAGAGCTGAAGGGCTGGTCAGATGAAGAGAGTGAAGTGAGGAGTTTCCTTCAGTGTCTGCCCTACATCTCGGAGCTGAGGTGAGTCTGAACATGTGTGGTGGTTAGTGATTATGTGATGCTAGTAACATTTATACCAAGATTTCAAATGTTACTAAATGTCATACATTTGTTTTTTTTATTCATATATTTTTCAAAACATAACAAATGTTGCTGTTGTGTTAGTAACACCGATATTATGGAGTTTAGTCAAATATTGTTAATTTATCTTAATTATGTGATGCATTTGTCTTTTAGAAACCTTGTTTACCTTTAAGAATCTGAACGTTTATATTCAGAATATCTAATCTATAAAACCAAAATGTCTTGTATATTATGTAACTTTCTCTGTGACATGGTATTATATTTCCATATGACAGGCAGGTCTTCATGTACAGTGAGGTCAAAGTATTGGGACATGGACACATTTGTTATTTTGTCTCTGTACACTTTGGTATGATTCACTGACTGAGGTTAAAGGTCAGTCTGTCAGCTTTAATGTCAGGGCATTTTCACCGTTTAGAAAGTGCTGGACTACAGAGCCAAAACAACAAACAATGTGTCACTGTCCCCATACTTTTGGACGTCACTGTCTCCTAAATGTCTGATTTGATGTCCCCCATGTTCTGCTGTTTCAGCTGTGATGATGACAGGTTCTTCCAGACTCTGTGTGAGTCCATCCCTGTGAGGTCCAGAGAGGAGGACCAGCAGTTGGCCTCTCTTCTCCAGGCCTTGGGCTCTACCCTGTCACTGGGAGGAGTGTTACCCAGGAAAACCTGCAGGTCTGTGGGGAGAGTCCTGGGTCTCTGTGCCTCCAGAGTGGACCTCACTCTCACCCCCAGCAAGATCTCTCTCCAAGGAGCCGCACTTCTTTTGAGACATGAGTCAAAGCTCCACAAGCTCAGGTATGTTCAGGAAGACAGCTTTTACAGGTCTATTGAATAGTTGATTCTCCTACTGAGTATTTATCTGACAAGGTTTCTCTGTTTCAAGTGACTTGCATTTTGTCTTTTCATTCCAGGCTGAGTGTGGATATGGCTGTGAAACTGTCCAGACTGGTTAGGAGGACAGGGAGAGGTTCTACTCCACTGATTGTCCCAGAACTCTCCCTGGTCCTAAAGAGCAGCCAGCCACCAGAGAGAGTGTTATCCAGGGCTCTGAGTAGTGTGGCGTCCCTGCTGAGACTCTGGAGAGTTCAGTGTCTGGACCTGACTGACTTCTGCATCCAGGGTCACTCTCTCATCACACTGCTGTGTCACCAGGGACCTCTCTCTCTCAGGTCAGTCTGAAGCTGATGTTTTTTAAAAGTAGAAATAGTAACGTCATTCGTGTGTTTTTCTTCATATTTCTGACTGCCTGTATGTTCCAACCTCCTAGACTGAACTCAGACACTCTGCAGCAGCTGGCTGTAGTTGTGTATGAAGCTCAGGACAAGGACTTGACTCAGTGGTTCCTGGAGAAGGTTGGTGGAGACCTGACCTCCTGCAGGCTGGACTGGGAAGTGCTTCTCTCTCTACTGCAGCATTCAACCCACAACATCACTGTGGACCTCAGGAAGAACCGGCTCCTAGAGAAGAACAGCTCAGATCTTCTCCCCTTTCTGGGAAGGGTTACTCTCAAGAGGTGAGAGAACTTCTTTCTCTGTTCAGACTTTCTAGAAATAATAAAATAACTATTTGTATCCAGTGACATGTTGTTCTGAGTTTTCCTCTGTAATATCATTAGGGTTTTATTCAAGAGGTGGAAGATCTTGATTCCATATTTATAGTCTTTAATTATTAATGTTCTATCCAGGCCAGTTGTTACTATGTGACTTATCCTTTATAAAACCTTGACGTAACCACAACAATCCTTTCTCCATGTTTGTTCAGGTTCAGTTCCAGCTTTGTAAAGTCCACCATCAGACAGATCTATGACAGTAGAGACAGTGACTGTGTGTCCAGTTTGTTGAGGTCTTCAGACCATTGGATCAACCTGAACAGCAGAGAGCTGGACAGAGTGGACTGTTCCGCTCTGTTTTTTACCCTGCAGCACAGCCACCAAGTCAAAGTCAACCTGCTGTGGACCTCCATACCACCGGGGGAGATAGAGAGCATCCTGCCTCTTCTGGACAGAGTCTCCCAACTCAGGTTTAGTTGGCACTCGTTGACCCTGCTAGAATGGATAGAACTATGAGGCTTTCCACTTCCTGACTGATTTAACCTCTAACCCTAACCTTAGTGTAATGTACTAACCTTAACCTCAGCTAGGAGTGAAATTGAAGGTGAACACCTGGGAGTTGACCTGATAAACAGAGTTGTAGTGTGTTTATCAGTGTTTTAATGTGTGATGGTGTGTAAGTAAGTCTCTCTCTGTCTCTCTGTAGTGTTGACAGGAGGTTACTGCTGAGTTTCCTCCAGTGCTGTGCTGCCTCTCAGGTCCAGCAGGGGGCACCATCATCACCACCAACAGCAGTATGGCTGCTCAGGTCTCTGCAACACAGGCTGGACTTGTCCTGCTCCTCCTCTGTGGACCTGTCAGCTCAGGACCCAGGGGAGGCTCTGTGTCTGACTACTGACCACTGCAGGGCCATCAACTCTGTTCTGAAGCAGAACCAACACGGCACCCAGCTGGTTCAGAACCAGGTCCAGCTCATCCTAAGAGACTGTAAGGTGGAGGACAGAGCACTGAGGGAGCTGCTTCCCAGCCTGCATATTGTCAAGCTGAGGTTAGAGACACAATTACAAACATTTGACCAACTAGTTTATCAGTAGGAGTTAAACCTACTCTGTGTCATAATGTTGTCTCTGCTTCTTGTCCTCTCAGTCCCAGCAAAAATCTGTTACTTCAGCTGCTGGACCTTGTGTGTGAGGGGATTGAAGAGGGGCTGCTGAGGCACGCAGAGTCCCTGTGCAGAGCCCTGGATGGGGAGCTGGACCTCAGTGAGACCAGGCTGGACCAGAATGCCTGTGGATCTCTGGCCCTGGTTCTGGAACACTCAGAGGGTCTGTCAGAACTGGACCTCAGCCACTGTCAACTCACAGATCACCAGCTACAGCCCCTGATCACACACCTGCATAAAGTACAAGTCCTGGAGTGAGTGGCTTTCACTGTGTGTGTGTGTGTGTGTGTGTGTGTGTGTGTGTGTGTGTGTGTGTGTGTGTGTGTGTGTGTGTGTGTGTGTGTGTGTGTGTGTGTGTGAAAGACACTAGATGACAAATGTCTGATCACTCGTTCTCTCTCTCTCTATCTCTCTGTCTCTGTCTCTCTATCTCTCCATCTCTGTCTCTCTATCTCTCCATCTCTGTTCTCTCTCTCTCTATCTCTCTGTCTCTGTCTCTCTATCTCTCCATCTCTGTCTCTCTATCTCTCCATCTCTGTCTCTCTATCTCTCCATCTCTGTCTCTCTATCTCTCCATCTCTGTCTCTCTGTCTCTGTCTCTCTATCTCTCCATCTCTCTATCTCTCCATCTCTGTCTCTCTGTCTCTCTATCTCTCCATCTCTGTCTCTCTATCTCTCCATCTCTGTCTCTCTATCTCTCCATCTCTGTCTCTCTGTCTCTGTCTCTCTATCTCTCCATCTGTCTCTCTATCTCTCCATCTCTGTCTCTCTATCTCTCCATCTCTGTCTCTCTATCTCTCCATCTCTGTCTCTCCATCTCTGTCTCTCTATCTCTCTATCTCTCTTTCTCTGTCTCTCCATCTCTGTCTCTCTGTCTCTCCATCTCTGTCTCTTCATCTCTGTCTCTCCGTCTCTCCCTCTCTCTCTCTCTCTCTCTCAGCCTGAGCCACAATGACATCACTGATGCTCTGACTGACAGATTTCTCCAACTGGTCTCTACCAACACTTCAATACACACCATACGGTAAGGGTGTGTGTGACGGTGAGCAGAGCGTGTGTGTGTGTGTGAGATTATATGGGTGTGTCTGTTTCTGGGGGCAACTGTTGGAGGATGGAGATTCATAATAATCATGTTTTGTAGACTCTTCAACAACAGAATCCAGGACAGAAGACCCTTCCTGACAGACAAGAGGTTTGAGATCTGGTGAAACAACAGCAGGTCTTAGTTCAGGAAGAGAATGCTGAATCCAGGACAGAAGACCCTTCCTGACAGACAAGAGGTTTGACATCTGGTGAAACAACTTATCAGGTCTTAGTCCAGGAAGAAGAAGGCAGAAACCAGGGCAGAAGACCCTTCCTGACAGACAAGAGCTTTGACATCTGGTGAAACAACATCAGGTCTTAGTCCAGGAAGAGAAGGCTGAAACCAGGGCAGAAGACCCTTCCTGACAGACAAGAGGTTTGACATCTGGTGAAACAACATCAGGTCTTAGTCCAGGAAGAGAAGGCTGAATCCAGGACAGAAGACCCTTCCTGACAGACAAGAGGTCTTTGACATCTGGTGAAACAACATCAGGTCTTAGTCCAGGAAGAGAAGGCTGAATCCAGGACAGAAGACCCTTCCTGACAGACAAGAGCTTTGACATCTGGTGAAACAACATCAGGTCTTAGTCCAGGAAGAGAAGGCTGAATCCAGGACAGAAGACCCTTCCTGACAGACAAGAGCTTTGACATCTGGTGAAACAACATCAGGTCTTAGTCCAGGAAGAGAAGGCTGAATCCAGGACAGAAGACCCTTCCTGACAGACAAGAGGTTTGACATCTGGTGAAACAACATCAGGTCTTAGTCCAGGAAGAGAAGGCTGAATCCAGGACAGAAGACCCTTCCTGACAGACAAGAGGTTTGACATCTGGTGAAACAACATCAGGTCTTAGTCCAGGAAGAGAAGGCTGAATCCAGGACAGAAGACCCTTCCTGACAGACAAGAGGTTTGACATCTGGTGAAACAACATCAGGTCTTAGTCCAGGAAGAGAAGGCTGAATCCAGGGCAGAAGACCCTTCCTGACAGACAAGAGCTTTGACATCTGGTGAAGATAATGTTGTATAATAACTCTTTGATGTGGAACATAAACTGATGGAACATTTTAATACAAAAGACACACAACAAACAGTTTTTTCCAGCTGGAACAGTCCGATCATGTATAAACTACAGTCAACAGACTCACTAAAGAGATTCTCTGCTACTTGTTGTGTACTTTTTAGCCAGTAGTGCTGATAGTAACACTCACAAGTCAAAAGTGGTCCCTGAAAATGTTGTACTACATCACATATGTTCACCACGTCATCTCTCTCTCTGCTAAGGCCCGCCCTGCAACCTCATTGGATAACCCTGGGCTGGCTTCTTGCTAGCTGTCACTCAAATACGAGTGGCTGAAGCTCATGAGATAGAACTCTAATTGCCCATGTGGAGGGGAAATGGAGGGGGAAATGGAGGGGGAAATGGAGGGGGAAATGGAGGTGAAATGGAGGGGGAAATGGAGGGGAAATGGAGGGGGAAATGGAGGTGAAATGGAGGGGAAATGGAGGGGGAAATGGAGGTGAAATGGAGGGGAAATGGAGGGGGAAATGGAGGTGAAATGGAGGGAAATGGAGGTGAAATGGAGGGGGAAATGGAGGGGAAATGGAGGGGAAATGGCGCGGCACAGTTTACACAGTGATTATGCATGAATTAACTACATATTGAAACATCCAGCCCAAAGTGTGAGGTTGAAAACCTCAATTACATAAATATCTCCCTACTAACCGCACATTGACTCTGTACCAGTACCCCCTGTATATAGCCTCCACATTGACTCTGTACCAGTACCCCCTGTATATAGTCTCCACATTGACTCTGTACCGGTACCCCCTGTATATAGTCTCCACATTGACTCTGTACCGGTACCCCCTGTATATAGCCTCCACATTGACTCTGTACCAGTACCCCCTGTATATAGTCTCCACATTGACTCTGTACCAGTACCCCATGTATATAGTCTCCACATTGACTCTGTACCAGTACCCCATGTATATAGTCTCCACATTGACTCTGTACCAGTACCCCATGTATATAGTCTCCACATTGACTCTGTACCGGTACCCTGTATATAGCCTCCACATTGACTCTGTACCACTACCCCCTGTATATAGCCTCCACATTGACTCTGTACCGGTACCCCCTGTATATAGTCTCCACATTGACTCTGTACCGGTACCCCCTGTATATAGCCTCCACATTGACTCTGTACCGGTACCCTGTATATAGCCTCCACATTGACTCTGTACCACTACCACCTGTATACAGCCTCCACATTGACTCTGTACCGGTACCCCCTGTATATAGTCTCCACATTGACTCTGTACCGGTACCCCCTGTATATAGCCTCCACATTGACTCTGTACCACTACCACCTGTATATAGCCTCCACATTGACTCTGTACCGGTACCCCCTGTATATAGTCTCCACATTGACTCTGTACCGGTACCCCCTGTATATAGCCTCCACATTGACTCTGTACCGGTACCCCCTGTATATAGCCTCCACATTGACTCTGTACCACTACCACCTGTATACAGCCTCCACATTGACTCTGTACCCCCTGTATATAGCCTCCACATTGACTCTGTACCGGTACCCCCTGTATATAGCCTCCACATTGACTCTGTACCACTACCACCTGTATACAGCCTCCACATTGACTCTGTACCGGTACCCCCTGTATATAGCCTCCACATTGACTCTGTACCACTACCACC
This sequence comes from Oncorhynchus nerka, assembly GCF_034236695.1. NCBI lineage: Eukaryota > Metazoa > Chordata > Actinopteri > Salmoniformes > Salmonidae > Oncorhynchus > Oncorhynchus nerka. Next base: position 56,223 of record NW_027039663.1, on the reverse strand, counting down.
TGTATATAGCCTCCACATTGACTCTGTACCGGTACCCCCTGTATACAGCCTCGCTATTGTTATTTACTGCTGCTCTTTAATCATTTGTTATTCTTATCTCTTACTTTTATTGTGGTATTTTCTTAACTGCATTGTTGGTTAAGTGCTTGTAAATAAGCATTTCACTGTACGGTTCTACACCTGTTGTATTCGTCATTTCACTGTAAGGATCTACAGCTGTATTCATGTGACTAATAAAGTTTGATTTGATTATCAGTTGATGATGTACCTTTTGTTTCCATAACAACCAGGTGTTGTAAATTAGCTCAGGCTAGAAACACTACAGCACATCTGACAACTGTTAAATGTGTTGGGACTCGTCTATTTCTAAATATAACAAAACTTAAAATGTTTTAAGTCTTTTCTGATATCAAAACAGAAAAACATCCCAAATGTTTACATTTTTTGACCGTTTTAAATCATTTATGAATATTTTGTTTTTGTATTTTTAATAAATGTCCCATGAGGCACATGATTGGTGTTTGTCACAGTGTTTTCTCTAAAGGTTGAAATCATTACTAGTAAATACTAAATAATCACTTTCAAGTTATTGCTGGTATGAACGATCCCACCCCAAGTGTGTTTCTTTTCATGACGATGTAAAAGTTGTTTGTTGAAGACATCTCCTCCTCTGATAGGCAGATCTCAGGAAAGCCGGACCCATTTACCAGGAAGCACCATATTAGGTCAATGACATCAACTGAATCTCCTTTTGGAACGTTCCATTTCCTGGAAACTTAGAACTTCTAACTTGTTGTCTTTACCTATAAATGCCAGTTAAATTACATATTCAAATAAATCAAACTTTATTAGTCACATGCGCCGAATACAACAAGTGTAGACTTTACCGTGAAATGCTTTACTTACAAGCCCTTAACCAACAGTGCAGTTCAAGAAGAAGAAAAAATTTACCAAGTAGACTAACATAAAAAGTAAAACAATAACAAAAACGAGGCTATATACAGGGGGCACCGGTACCGGGTCAGTGTGGAGGTTATATACAGGGGGCACCGGTACCGGGTCAATGTGGAGGCTATATACTGGGGGCACCGGTACCGGGTCAGTGTGGAGGTTATATACAGGGGGCACCGTACTGGGTCAATGTGGAGGCTATATACAGGGGGCACCGTACCGGGTCAGTGTGGAGGTTATATACAGGGGCACCGTACCGGGTCAATGTGGAGGTTATATACAGGGGGCACCGGTACCGGGTCAATGTGGAGGCTATATACAGGGGGCACCGGTACCGGTCAGTGTGGAGGCTATATACAGGGGGCACCGGTACTGAGTCAGTGTGGACAGGCTATTGAGGGGATACCGGCCATATACCAGTACTGGTCAATGTGGGGGTACAGGCTAGTTGAGGTAATATACAGCCATATACCAGTACTGAGTCAATGTGGAGGTTATATACAGGGGCACCGGTACTGGGTCAGTGTGGAGGTTATATACAGGGGCACCGTACCGGGTCAATGTGGAGGCTATTTACAGGGGGCACCGGTACCGGGTCAGTGTGGAGGTTATATACAGGGGCACCGGTACCGGGTCAGTGTGGAGGTTATATACAGGGGCACCGTACCGGGTCAGTGAGGCTATATACAGCCATATACCAGTACTGAGTCAATGTGGAGGTTATATACAGGGGCACCGGTACCGGGTCAGTGTGCAGGGGTACAGGCTAGTTGAGGCTATATATAGCCATATACCAGTACTGAGTCAATGTGGAGGTTATATACAGGGGCACACCAGGGTTTCTGCAGGGGTAAGGCTAGTTGAGGTATATACAGCCCACACCATGGTTTTCTAGAGAATGTAGCCTATATTCAGCCCACACCAGGGTTTCTCTAGAGAATGTAGACTATATACAGCCCACACCAGGGTTCCCCAACTCGTCCCTGCCCCAGAATTTTGTCACTATATTTATAGGGTTGCATCAGTTACAATGGGGACTTTTATTTTGAAGTCGAACTGCAAATTCCACTATTGCTGCTCACGCCACACTGGTCCACTGATCCACATCGGAATGAAACCTCCGAGTCTCCGCTGTCCGCTCAGGCGGGAGAGGGAGAGAGGACGAACAACTATGAACGGTAGACCTACAGTCTGCAGTATTTACACCTGTTGAATGGCAACTGATTTTTTAGAATAGAAAACCCTCATGAGCGCAGTTACCGACACCTGTCACACCTGTATCACCATAGACAGAGCTGTCATATCTCTCACCCATTGGTGGTGAGACATGCCCGACACCTGTCATAACAGAGCTGCTTTCTCTCACCCATTGGCGGTGATTCGCGCATTTCACCCTCTGATCATGGCACACCTCTTATATCTCACGCAAAATACTTTCTTAGCCTCCAAATGAATAACCATGTCGTAGCCTGATAGTGTTGGGCAGGCTAACTGCAACAGAGGAGGGACTGTAATTTAGCTAAAACTGATCATTCAGACTTTATAAACTAGAACGTGTTATAATAGCGCATGAAGTGTCCTTCTAGAACAGACTGGATGTTAAACTGCGGAAGGTTCTAAGTTATATCATCAGACTCAGACTACAACAGACCACTGACTGCTCACTGCTGTAGATCATTCAGCAAGCAGCCTGGAAACTCCAGAGACAAGTTCCACATCATAGTTTACACGTCATTAAGATTCTAACTCCTATAGCTTTTAATAGACCGACCAAGCGACAGACTTCATTCATAATGCATGAATGAAATGATAGTCATTGCCCGGGACTAAACTAACTGGGGCATGTTATCTAATGTTGACTAAACCATCAGAAACAGGGAGGGACTAACCTGAACTTGTCAAGTGAGAAACGCTTATTCTAGTTGCAAAAAATGTTGCACTATTGAATACACACCAAGAAAGTATGAAACGGCATTCCTGCTGGTGACAACTACAAAAAAAACTATTTTCAGGAGCCAAACGCTGTCGAATGTTGCCGATAGAAATGTCATAAATAGATGTGATTCCTTCTAAATGTCAGAGGCATGTTTGTCCTACATCGGTTATTTTATATCTGTTCAAAAACGTTGCGTCTTGCTGAACCGCCCCCAAAACAGTTTTTATATACGGAAGTATAAGTGAAAGTAAAATAGGTATAGGGAAACACACACGGTCACTGTAGCAGCAGACAACTAGTAGATTTAATTGTCTATAGGAAATGCCAAAACATTAGCATACAGTCTAGTTTGATGTGTTTCCTAATATCCTTTCAGGTGGTATTACTATCATCCAGTGATCCACATAACATGAGGATGAACCCTGCTATTCTCCACTCAGGCGGAGAGAGAAAGACGAGTAAACGATAAGGTAGGCGACAATCTGCAATATAACTGTTCAATGGCTACGATTTTTGAAGAATATAACTTACAAATACCTCATCTGTGCGCAGTATAGCCCTATATAGGATGCAGGGCGTTTACGTCCTACAGGAGGTGGCTACAATGCGGAGCCCGGAAAAGAACAGGTGAATTCTTTAGGGGGGGGGGGGTAGCCTACTTGTTTCCGGAAACCCTGTTACTGAAGGCATATATGTCTATAATCCGTTGTCCTTCCGATCGGATTGTGTGTGGATATCTTTATAGAAACCGTCTGAACCGAACTTTTCTCCAAACCGACTCCTATATTAGGCTACGAGAAAGCGCGTCTTGAGTCTTGAGCGCTGTCTGTCTACCACAGCCAAGGTGCCGGTTTGGAGAAAAGTTCGGTTCAGACGGTTTCTGTAGGTCTACAGATAACCACACATGATAGAATCCGGACCAACGGACAAGGAGTTACGGATTATCGATATTCAGTAACAGGATTTAAGGAAACAAGTAGCCTACCCGCCTACACATTTCTGCCAGTTATTTTCCAGGCTTCACATTGTAGCCACAAATGACGCCAATGCGCGCATGCGCAGCGTCCTATTATAGTGGTAAACATAGAAATAAGAATGAATAGAAGGGTATTTTACTAAATTACAAGAAATTCTTATCACGTTACAAGATCCCTGTAGCACATAAAGACTGTAATAGTTTTGATGCCATTCCCTCAGAGGAGTTGTTTTATTATTCAGGAACATGTCAAGATCCTCAGAACATACCTACGATTAACCCTGTTGACTCATCTGTAGGAAATATTCGTTTTCCTTTAGTTCATTCAACAACAATAGAGCAATAGGATCCTTGTTTCAATAGGATGTTGTATCTATTCCTTATGTCATGTTGGTCCATTCAACAACAATAGAGCAATAGGAGCCTTGTTTCAATAGGATGTTGTATCTATTCCTTATGTCATGTTGGTCCATTCAACAACAATAGAGCAATATGATCCTTGTTTCAATAGGATGTTGTATCTATTCCTATGTCATGTTGGTCCATTCAACAACAATAGAGCAATAGGAGACTTGTTTCAATAGGATGTTGTATCTATTCCTTATGTCATGTTGGTCCATTCAACAACAATATAACTATAGGAGGCTTGTTTCAACAGGATGTTGTATCTATTCCTCATGTATTCAACAACAATATTCTATAGGAGGCTTGATTCAACAGGATGTTGTATCTATACCTCATGTTGGTCCATTCAACAACAATATAACTATAGGAGGCTTGATTCAACAGGATGTTGTATCTATACCTCATGTTGGTCCATTCAACAACAATATTACTATAGGAGGCTTGATTCAACAGGATGTTGTATCTATACCTCATGTTGGTCCATTCAACAACAATATAACTATAGGAGGCTTGATTCAACAGGATGTTGTATCTATACCTCATGTTGGTCCATTCAACAACAATAGAACTATAGGAGACTTGTTTCAATAGGATGTTGTATCTATTCCTTATGTCATGTTGGTCCATTCAACAACAATAGAGCAATATGATCCTTGTTTCAGCAGGATGTTGTATCTATTCCTTATGTCATGTTGGTCCATTCAACAACAATAGAGCAATAGGATCCTTGTTTCAATAGGATGTTGTATCTATTCCTTATGTCATGTTGGTCCATTCAACAACAATAGAACTATAGGAGACTTGTTTCAATAGGATGTTGTATCTATTCCTTATGTCATGTTGGTCCATTCAACAACAATAGAGCAATATGATCCTTGTTTCAGCAGGATGTTGTATCTATTCCTTATGTCATGTTGGTCCATTCAACAACAATAGAGCAATAGGATCCTTGTTTCAATATGATGTTGTATCTATTCCTTATGTCATGTTGGTCCATTCAACAACAATAGAGCAATATGATCCTTGTTTCAATAGGATATTGTATCTATTCCTTATGTCATGTTGGTCCATTCAACAACAATAGAGCAATAGGATCCTTGTTTCAATAGGATGTTGTATCTATTCCTTATGTCATGTTGGTCCATTCAAGAACAATAGAGCAATAGGATCCTTGTTTCAATAGGATGTTGTATCTATTCCTTATGTCATGTTGGTCCATTCAACAACAATAGAACTATAGGAGACTTGTTTCAATAGGATGTTGTATCTATTCCTTATGTCATGTTGGTCCATTCAACAACAATATAACTATAGGAGGCTTGATTCAACAGGATGTTGTATCTATACCTCATGTTGGTCCATTCAACAACAATATAACTATAGGAGGCTTGATTCAACAGGATGTTGTATCTATACCTCATGTTGGTCCATTCAACAACAATATAACTATAGGAGGCTTGATTCAACAGGATGTTGTATCTATACCTCATGTTGGTCCATTCAACAACAATATAACTATAGGAGGCTTGATTCAACAGGATGTTGTATCTATACCTCATGTTGGTCCATTCAACAACAATATAACTATAGGAGGCTTGATTCAACAGGATGTTGTATCTATACCTCATGTTGGTCCATTCAACAACAATATAACTATAGGAGGCTTGATTCAACAGGATGTTGTATCTATACCTCATGTTGGTCCATTCAACAACAATATTACTATAGGAGGCTTGATTCAACAGGATGTTGTATCTATACCTCATGTTGGTCCATTCAACAACAATATAACTATAGGAGGCTTGATTCAACAGGATGTTGTATCTATACCTCATGTTGGTCCATTCAACAACAATATAACTATAGGAGGCTTGATTCAACAGGATGTTGTATCTATACCTCATGTTGGTCCATTCAACAACAATATAACTATAGGAGGCTTGATTCAACAGGATGTTGTATCTATACCTCATGTTGGTCCATTCAACAACAATAGAACTATAGGAGACTTGTTTCAATAGGATGTTGTATCTATTCCTTATGTCATGTTGGTCCATTCAACAACAATAGAGCAATAGGAGCCTTGTTTCAATAGGATGTTGTATCTATTCCTTATGTCATGTTGGTCCATTCAACAACAATAGAGCAATAGGAGCCTTGTTTCAATAGGATGTTGTATCTATTCCATATGTCATGTTGGTCCATTCAACAACAATAGAGCAATAGAGCCTTGTTTCAACAGGATGTTGTATCTATTCCTTATGTCATGTTGGTCCATTCAACAACAATAGAGCAATAGGAGCCTTGTTTCAACAGGATGTTGTATCCTTTCCTTACATCATGCCCTATTGGAATGGTTGTATTGATAATATCTGTTGGGAAAAAGTTTGGATGTTTCCACACACATACCTGCTTATTATCAAAATTAAGGAAGTTTATTTTTCAATTATTCATAAATATCATACTGCCATTTGTTGGGGTTCGTTCCTTGTTCCTTGTCAGTCATTGGCGAAATTAGCATTCAGACAATATTAGATTTTTTCAACTAAGCAAGTCAGTTAAGAACAAATTCTTATTTTCAATGACGGCCTACCGGGGTAGGTTAATAGTGGGTTAACTGCCTTGTTCAACAACGTCATCATTAGCAATAAGAATGTTAAAATGTCAAATCAACTGTAAATCAACTCCATTATTTTGGTTTGATGTTACTGAAAGGTGACTTTCATTTATTAAACCATCAATAGTTATCATATGTAATCTTTGAATGTCTTTATTCTCATTCATTCTGTAGATCCTGCGTTTTTGGTCATGTAGGAAAACCATGTCAAATGAACGTTCAGAAGAATAACCAAAGGCACAATGGCAACCACTAAACGGACTGCTGTGAACTATGTCACAGATCGCAAACTGGACCTTATCAGATTGCTCAAGGATCTGACACTTATTGTTGACAACCTTCAGCAGCAGAGAGTTTTCCTCAATGAGGAAGTGGAAGTTATTAATAGTAAGGAGACAAGAAGTGACAAAGCCAGAGAAATACTGGACAGAGTCGTTAAAAAGGGAGAAGCTGCATGCTACAAGTTACTGGAGATTCTGTACATTACGAGACAGAGGACATTACTGGAGCCTTCCTCTGATTCAAAGGACAGACGGCAGCATGACCTGTACCACTGGATCAGCTGCTTCCCATTCAAGGAAGACCAAGAGGTGGACACTGACATCTTTGAAGGTAGGTAGTGCAGAAGTACGGCATTTGGTGTGCAGAAAATAGACTTGTGTAGAAGAAGAACTTACATCCATTTACATTTTCTATTATTTCACCATTAACTAGATTTTTATTGACCCTTTTCTTAGGCTCAATAGCCTGTCACAGATATCAGACACAGCTGAAATGTAAAGCACGGAAGATCACAGAGGGTGCATGGAAACAAAGCTGTAGTCTCCTACCAGAGAGATGTAGAACTGAGGGGACTTTCTCTTACACCCCAATTGTGTTAGATACAGACGTGCATTCATCTCTCTCTAAAATTAAAGTGAAGAGCAAAAGATGCAAGAAAGCTCGGCCTAAAAAACTAAAGAGCTTCATCCCCTTGGCCAAACAGGAAACATCCCCTACTGAGCTGCTTAAAACACATGAGAAAAAAATCATCCTTTTTGGAAAACCTGGAATTGGAAAAACAACAGTCTCCCATCAAATGTTGAACCTCTGGGCAGAGAAAGATCACAGAGAACTAGATTACATGTATTATTTTGACGTGAGAGACATTTCACACAGAAAACCCATGAGCCTGGAGGACCTTCTCTTTAACATGTACAGTGAGCCAAAAGAAAGTAAAGAAGAAGTGTTACAGGATATTAAGAAGAACTCTGAAAACGTTGTCATCCTATTTGATGGAATCACAGACCTCTCCTCTCTGTCGGTAGTAAAGGACCTTGTGGAGAACCTCCTCCCGGATGCAAAGATTGTGACCACATGCAGACCAGATCAATCGGAAGACTTCCTGACAGACTGGCCCACAGACTGGTTCAGAGTGGAGGTGAAAGGGTTCAGTGATGAATCCATCAGGGCTTATTTAACACAGATGCTGAGTGCTGAGACTGACTCCTTGAGCAGTGTGTTAAACAACCTAGAGTTGTTCAGTCTGTGCCATGTCCCAATGTACGCACTGATGGTGGTTGCCTGCATTTATTTCCCTACATCAGAGGCTTCTAAACAGACATGCACTATAACTGAAATGTACAGCAACATCCTCCGTCACTGCATCCAAAAACACAGTGGCAGACGACGTACGGATATCGACGTTTATCTCAAAGAAAACAGAGAGAAAATATTGTCTCTGGCAGAAATTGCTTTTGATGCAACAAATGAGAAAAACATGAACTTGACAACACTGAGTTGTGAAGAAGGCAGTGTCCATTTTGCATTCTTGGGGGCATTTATGGTTAACATTTCACCCACAGCATCAGACACTTGCGCTGCATTTCTCCATTACACAATGCAGGAGTTCTTTGGTGCCCTTTGGCTCTTACAGAATCCAGACAAAATCAGAGGTTCTAGAGAAGTGCCAGACTGAAGAATGGAAACACACAAAACACTTGATTCCTTTCCTGTTTGGGCTTCTGACTGAGAAGAATATGAGATTGGTTAACAGTCTAGTTCCAGCTCAACAGATCAAGAAGATGTCAGATTGGTTCTTCAAGGAAGTGGTGAACACATTTCTTCCATCTCAAACAAACCAAGATCATGTAGAAGGTGGTGATCCTGAGTTTGAGATAGATCTTCTGTTTTTGTGTCAGTGCTTGTATGAATATCAGTCTACTGAGGCCTGTCAGCTTTTCCTGGACAAACTCAACTACCATCTAGACCTGAGTGGAGAACATCTTGATCCTCACCAGTGCTGTGCAGTCTCTTATGTGACCAGTCAGTCTGCAGAGAGAAAGGTTGGATTGGACCTGAACGGCTGCACTGTGTCAGACCAAGGAGTAAGGCTGATACTGGGCTCTCTGAAGAATGTCAGACATCTTGGGTAAGGTTGTTATCTGTGTACAAACTAACCTAGTCAAATAAAGATTGGTAATCACCAAACCATTCAACTACTTTGCTTCCTTGTTTGTCACATCTGATACCATTTGAGGTCAGGATACATCTCTCTGTAAATTTAAAAACTGTCTCAAGACTTTTCCCTAATGATTAAATCACCCCCAAATCCCTGCAAATAAGTTATCTTGATGAATGCAAAACACACTATCAGTAATTTACTGAGAAAACCTTTGGCTACTTCAAAAAATGTAAGATTTAAATTAAAATTTCTAATCTGTTTTCTGATGATATATCTGACCCTTCAATGCATGTCAGACATCTTGGTTAATATTTGTTTTGTCTAATTCTAAGAAACCCATCTTTAAAAAAATATCTTATATTCTCTTCCCTTCAGATACTGAGTTATAAACACTTCTTTGTCATGCTACTTTGAAATAATCTGTATAATCTAATTTATAATCTATTCTCTTTTAAAGACCATCCTCTGATGATTCATCTGACCCCTCAATGTTGTGTCAACTCTGGAAAACTTTGCTGAGCAGTGAGGCAGAGATGGACTTCACCAGCTTACTTAGTCTCTGTGGAAATGAGTTGCACCTTCCAGTCCAGGGTGAAGGACGAGTGTTTGAGAGAGCAGAAGAAGTGATGACACAGAGTCTAGAGAGGGTTAATCTCTGTGTACACTGGGATCAGAGAACTGTTCTCAGTAAAGCTCTCAGCAAAACCATCTTAAAGTGTCTACCAAATATCAACAAACTCAGGTCAGTATCATCCAGCACCATACCGGTCAGTGATCAGTATCATCCAGCACCATATCGGTCAGTGATCAGTATCATCCAGCACCATATCGATCAGAGATCAGTATCATCCAGCACCATATCGGTCAGCGATCAGTATCATCCAGCACCATATCGGTCAGTGATCAGTATCATCCAGCACCATATCGATCAGAGATTTTTATTTATTTTTTTATTTCACCTTTATTTAACCAGGTAAGCAAGTTGAGAACAAGTTCTCATTTACAATTGCGACCTGGCCAAGATAAAGCAAAGCAGTTCGACACATACAACGACACAGAGTTACACATGGAGTAAAACAAACATACAGTCAATAATACAGCACCATATCGGTCAGCGATCAGTATCATCCAGCACCATATCGATCAGAGATCAGTATCATCCAGCACCATATCGGTCAGCGATCAGTATCATCCAGCACCATATCGGTCAGTGATCAGTATCATCCAGCACCATATCGGTCAGTATCATCCAGCACCATATCGGTCAGTATCATCCAGCACCATATCGGTCAGTATCATCCAGCACCATATCGGTCAGTATCATCCAGCACCATATCGATCAGAGATCAGTATCATCCAGCACCATATCGGTCAGTGATCAGTATCATCCAGCACCATATCGATCAGAGATCAGTATCATCCAGCACCATATCGGTCAGTATCATCCAGCACCATATCGGTCAGTATCATCCAGCACCATATCGGTCAGTATCATCCAGCACCATATCGGTCAGTACATCCAGCACCATATCGGTCAGTATCATCCAGCACCATATCGGTCAGTATCATCCAGCACCATATCGGTCAGTGATCAGTATCATCCAGCACCATATCGGTCAGCGATCAGTATCATCCAGCAGCATATCGGTCAGTATCATCCAGCACCATATCGGTCAGTGATCAGTATCATCCAGCACCATATCGGTCAGTGATCAGTCTCATCCAGCACCATATCGGTCAGTATCATCCAACAACATATCGGTCAGTGATCAGTATCATCCAGCACCATATCGGTCAGCGATCAGTATCATCCAGCACCATATCGGTCAGTGATCAGTATCATCCAGCACCATATCGGTCAGTATCATCCAGCACCATATCGGTCAGTGATCAGTATCATCCAGCACCATATCGGTCAGTGATCAGTATCATCCAGCACCATATCGGTCAGTATCATCCAGCACCATATCGGTCAGTGATCAGTATCATCCAGCACCATATCGGTCAGAGATCAGTATCATCCAGCAGCATATCGGTCAGTATTATCCAGCACCATATCAGTCAGTATCATCCAGCACCATATCGGTCAGTGATCAGTATCATCCAGCACCATATCGGTCAGTGATCAGTATCATCCAGCACCATACCGGTCAGTGATCAGTATCATCCAGCACCATATCGGTCAGTGATCAGTATCATCCAGCACCATATCGGTCAGTATCATCCAGCACCATATCGGTCAGTGATCAGTATCATCCAGCACCATATCGGTCAGTGATCAGTATCATCCAGCACCATATCGGTCAGTGATCAGTATCATCCAGCACCATATCGGTCAGTGATCAGTATCATCCAGCACCATATCGGTCAGTGATCAGTATCATCCAGCAACCATATCGGTCAGTGATCAGTATCATCCAGCACCATATCGGTCAGTGATCAGTATCATCCAGCACCATGTCTGTTTCAGTGATCAGTTATCATCCAGCACCATGTGTCTGTTTCTGTTGTTATAGTGTAGTGCAGTATGTCTGTTTCTGTTGTTATAGTGTAGTGCAGTATGTCTGTTTCTGTTGTTGTAGTGTAGTGCAGTATGTCTGTTTCTGTTGTTATAGTGCAGTATGTCTGTTTCTGTTGTTATAGTGCAGTATGTCTGTTTCTGTTGTTATAGTGCAGTGCAGTATGTCTGTTTCTGTTGTTATAGTGCAGTGCAGTATGTCTGTTTCTGTTGTTGTAGTGCAGTATGTCTGTTTCTGTTGTTATAGTGTAGTGCAGTATGTCTGTTTTTGTTGTTATAGTGCAGTATGTCTGTTTCTGTTGTTATAGTGCAGTATGTCTGTTTCTGTTGTTATAGTGTAGTGCAGTATGTCTGTTTCTGTTGTTGTAGTGCAGTATGTCTGTTTCTGTTGTTGTAGTGCAGTATGTCTGTTTCTGTTGTTATAGTGCAGTGCAGTATGTCTGTTTCTGTTGTTATAGTGTAGTGCAGTATGTCTGTTTCTGTTGTTGTAGTGCAGTGCAGTATGTATGTTTCTGTTGTTGTAGTGTAGTATGTCTGTTTCTGTTGTTGTAGTGCAGTATGTCTGTTTCTGTTGTTATAGTGTAGTGCAGTATGTCTGTTTCTGTTGTTGTAGTGCAGTATGTCTGTTTCTGTTGTTATAGTGTAGTGCAGTATGTCTGTTTCTGTTGTTATAGTGTAGTGCAGTATGTCTGTTTCTGTTGTTGTAGTGCAGTATGTCTGTTTCTGTTGTTATAGTGTAGTGCAGTATGTCTGTTTCTGTTGTTATAGTGTAGTGCAGTATGTCTGTTTCTGTTGTTATAGTGTAGTGCAGTATGTCTGTTTCTGTTGTTGTAGTGCAGTATGTATGTTTATGTTGTTGTAGTGCAGTGCAGTATGTCTGTTTCTGTTGTTGTAGTGCAGTATGTATGTTTCTGTTGTTATAGTGTAGTGCAGTATGTCTGTTTCTGTTGTTGTAGTGCAGTATGTATGTTTATGCTGTCTGTTGTTGTAGTGCAGTGCAGTATGTCTGTTTCTGTTGTTGTAGTGCAGTATTTCTGTTTCTTTTGTTGTAGTGCAGTATGTCTGTTTCTGTTGTTGTAGTGCAGTATGTCTGTTTCTGTTGTTGTAGTGCAGTATGTCTGTTTATGTTGTTGTAGTGCAGTATGTCTGTTTCTGTTGTTGTAGTGCAGTATGTCTGTTTCTGTTGTTATAGTGTAGTGCAGTATTTCTGTTTCTGTTGTTGTAGTGCAGTATGTCTGTTTCTGTTGTTGTAGTGCAGTATGTCTGTTTATGTTGTTGTAGTGCAGTATGTCTGTTTATGTTGTCTGTTTCTGTTGTTGTAGTGCAGTTTGTCTGTTTCTGTTGTTGTAGTGCAGTATGTCTGTTTCTGTTGTTATAGTGTAGTGCAGTATGTCTGTTTCTGTTGTTGTAGTGCAGTATGTCTGTTTCTGTTGTTGTAGTGTAGTGCAGTATGTCTGTTTCTGTTGTTATAGTGTAGTGCAGTATGTCTGTTTCTGTTGTTATAGTGCAGTATGTCTGTTTCTGTTGTTATATTGTAGTGCAGTATGTCTGTTTCTGTTGTTATAGTGTAGTGCAGTATGTCTGTTTCTGTTGTTATAGTGTAGTGCAGTATGTCTGTTTCTGTTGTTATAGTGCAGTATGTCTGTTTCTGTTGTTATAGTGTAGTGCAGTATGTCTGTTTCTGTTGTTATAGTGCAGTATGTCTGTTTCTGTTGTTATAGTGTAGTGCAGTATGTCTGTTTCTGTTGTTGTAGTGCAGTATGTCTGTTTCTGTTGTTATAGTGTAGTGCAGTATGTCTTTTTCTGTTGTTGTAGTGCAGTATGTCTGTTTCTGTTGTTGTAGTGCAGTATGTCTGTTTCTGTTGTTATAGTGTAGTGCAGTATGTCTGTTTCTGTTGTTATAGTGCAGTATGTCTGTTTCTTGTTATTGTAGTGCAGTATGTCTGTTTCTGTTGTTGTAGTGCAGTATGTCTGTTTCTGTTGTTGTAGTGTAGTGCAGTATGTCTGTTTCTGTTGTTGTAGTGCAGTATGTCTGTTTCTGTTGTTATAGTGTAGTGCAGTATGTCTGTTTCTGTTGTTGTAGTGCAGTATGTCTGTTTCTGTTGTTGTAGTGCAGTATGTCTGTTTCTGTTGTTGTAGTGCAGTATGTCTGTTTCTGTTGTTATAGTGTAGTGCAGTATGTCTGTTTCTGTTGTTGTAGTGCAGTATGTCTGTTTCTGTTGTTGTAGTGCAGTATGTCTGTTTCTGTTGTTGTAGTGCAGTATGTCTGTTTCTGTTGTTGTAGTGCAGTATGTCTGTTTCTGTTGTTATAGTGTAGTGCAGTATGTCTGTTTCTGTTGTTATAGTGTAGTGCAGTATGTCTGTTTCTGTTGTTGTAGTGCAGTATGTCTGTTTCTGTTGTTATAGTGTAGTGCAGTATGTCTGTTTCTGTTGTTATAGTGCAGTATGTCTGTTTCTGTTGTTATAGTGTAGTGCAGTATGTCTGTTTCTGTTGTTATAGTATGTCTGTTTCTGTTGTTGTAGTGCAGTGCAGTATGTCTGTTTCTGTTGTTATAGTGTAGTGCAGTATGTCTGTTTCTGTTGTTATAGTGCAGTATGTCTGTTTCTGTTGTTATAGTGCAGTATGTCTGTTTCTGTTGTTGTAGTGCAGTATGTCTGTTTCTGTTGTTGTAGTGCAGTATGTCTGTTTCTGTTGTTATAGTGTAGTGCAGTATGTCTGTTTCTGTTGTTGTAGTACAGTATGTCTGTTTCTGTTGTTATAGTGTAGTGCAGTATGTCTGTTTCTGTTGTTGTAGTGCAGTATGTCTGTTTCTGTTGTTGTAGTGCAGTATGTCTGTTTCTGTTGTTATAGTGTAGTGCAGTATGTCTGTTTCTGTTGTTGTAGTGCAGTATGTCTGTTTCTGTTGTTATAGTGTAGTGCAGTATGTCTGTTTCTGTTGTTATAGTGTAGTGCAGTATGTCTGTTTCTGTTGTTATAGTGTAGTGCAGTATGTCTGTTTCTGTTGTTATAGTGTAGTGCAGTATGTCTGTTTCTGTTGTTATAGTGTAGTGCAGTATGTCTGTTTCTGTTGTTATAGTGTAGTATGTCGATTTTGAAAAGGCTTTTAAAGTATGACTACAATAGATATATAAATGCCTGGACTTGTATCGCTCGTCGGAAGAAGTGGACCAAGGTGCAGCGTGTCACACCCTGACCATAGTTTGCTTTGTATGTTTCTATGTTTTGTTTTTGTCAGGGTGTGATCTGAGTGGGCATTCTATGTTGTGTGTCTAGTTTGTCTGTTTCTGTGTTTGGCCTGATATGGTTCTCAATCAGAGGCAGGTGTTAGTCATTGTCTCTGATTGGGAACCATATTTAGGGAGCCTGTTTGGTGTTGGGTTTTGTGGGTGATTGTTCCTGTCTCTGTGTTTGTTGCACCAGATAGGGCTGTTTCGTAACACAGCGTGTTCATGATCTTTATTTCTCACTAAAACAACAAACAAAATGTCACAGAACAAAAAACAACATCCCACAACCTAAGGTGGGAAAACATGCTGCCTAAGTATGATTCCTAATCAGAGACAACGGTAGACAGCTGTCCCTGATTGAGAACACACTTCACTGCCCACATGAACAAATACTTTCACTTTACTATAGAATACTACAATAAAGTATCCAAAACACTACAGTAAAGTCTGCAGTCTAGTATGGTAGTATTTTTAAAGAAGACATTACAACAACACAAGAGACACACATGACAACAGTATTCAGTCTGTAAAAGAGGCCGCAGTCACATTCTCCCTGCTTCTGAACAGACGTTCTTGTGTTTTATGGGTCACAGGTTTACCCCTCTACAACATCAGAGAGGATCCCCTGAAAGACTGGAGACAGAAGAGAAAGCAGTCCTACTAGATTTGTGTCTACAAGCAGCACTAGATCACAGAGAAACATTCCAGAGTACTGTGAACACACTGCTGTCACTGTTCTCTGTGTATCAAACTGAGAGATATGACATCCTGCTGGATCTGTACTCTCATGTGAAGTATAATAGGAATCAAACAGCCAGGAGTATCCTTCCATCCTTGAAGCCACTTTACCAGTCAGCTTATGCAGTCTGGTCCATAGACCTCTCAGAGAGAAAGGCCTCCCTCCTCCTAGAAGTGTTGAAACTCCAACTAGAGAAGAAACCAGTAGAGCTGAAGGACTGGTCAGATGAAAAGAGTGAAGTGAGGAGTTTCCTTCAGTGTCTGCCCTACATCTCACAGCTGAGGTGAGTGAGTTTATCCAACAAGAGTCCATATATCACTGACCTGGTGTAGATAGTATTCATGTTTTACACTGTCTTTATCTTGTTAATACATTAACATATGAAGAAGCTGTAGAAACTCTAAAATTCCAATTCATAGTTGTATTGTTTTAAAAGATGGAGTCATGTGGTGCTATTAGTTTTCAGTTCCCCAACCCTGTTACTCATATCAGTCCTCGTCACTCACCTGTTTATCATCTCTGTTTTAAACTGTTTGTTCAGATTTTGTTATAGATTTTTGTAATTCATAAATTTAAATTATGTTAATCGGTCTGCAACCCAGAGGTTGTAAAGTTCTGGTCTTAAATTAAACAGACAGAATTCCCAGCTCACAATTGATCAAATCCAAGTTTATTAGCGAGAGCTCTGCTGTGCATATACAAAGACGTTCCTTATATAATATTCTCTTAACCTACGCACATACATACACACTAACATTTGGATTCTCTCTTTTTCTCCTGATGTCCCACCACAGTTTATTACCACTCAGCTGACAGTTTCAATCTCCCCCAGATACGAGAGCTCTGTCTCCCTGTCTCACCAGAGTTACAGCCGGGTCGGTTCAAACATGAGTTAATTGAGACTCTTTGTTTTCGTTAGGCATACATTACCCTCTTCCCAGGTCCACACAACATCTACTCCCTAATGGTTAAGTTTCAGGGTAGAATGATTGAATCATTTATCTTTAACCTTCATAAAATCTTTTAACAGATTTCTTCCACTGAAGGATAACATAAAGAGGAGAAAGAGAGAGAAGACGTTCCTACTGAATCTGTGTCTTCAAGCAGTTCTCCATGAGAGAGGATCCATACAAACAACTGTAGAGAAAGTGTTGTCGCTGTCTGAAGTATATCACAATCAGAAATGTGATTTCCTGCTGGATCTGTACTCACATGTGAAGGACTATGAGACTCAAACAGGCAGGAGTGTCCTTCCAGCATTACAGACAGTTTACTTGTCATCTCCTGCAGTCTGGTTCATAGACCTCTCAGAGAGAAAGGCCTCCCTCCTCCTAGAAGTGCTGAAACTCCAACCAGAGAAGAAACCAGTAGAGCTGAAGGGCTGGTCAGATGAAGAGAGTGAAGTGAGGAGTTTCCTTCCTTGTCTGTCCTACATCTCACAGCTGAGGTGAGTTGGATCAGTACAGTTCAGGGGTTGTAGTTGTCTGTCCCTGTATTTCCCTTTAGAGAGGAAGTTTGTATATTTCTGCAGTAACTTAATAATTAAATATACACATACTGTTTGGAAAATATGCAGTCTTTCTAGTCATGATTTTAAGGCACAATTGAAGTGAATGAGTTTAAGAAAGATGGTTATTGTATTTTATCCATAATGTCACCATTAGAAATGCATATCATATCTCTCACGTATTCATCTATTTGTTGTTAAACTGTTCTTGCAGATTTATTCCTCCACAGGATCAGAGAAGATCCCCTGAGGAGAGGACAAAGAGAGAAGACATTCCTACTGAATCTGTGTCTTCAAGCAGCTCTCCATGAGAGAGGATCCATACAAACAACTGTAGAGAAAGTGTTGTCACTGTCTGAAGTATATCACTATCAGCCATGTGATTTCCTGTGGATCTGTACTCACATGTGAAGGACTATGAGACTCAAACAGGCAGGAGTTTCCTTCCAGCATTACAGCCAGTTTACCAGTCATCTCCTGCAGTCTGGTCCATAGACCTCTCAGAGAGAACGGGCTCCCTCCTCCTAGAAGTGCTGAAACTCCAACCAGAGAAGAAACCAGTAGAGCTGAAGAACTGGTCAGATGAAGAGAGTGAAGTGAGGAGTTTCCTTCAGTGTCTGCCCTACATCTCACAGCTGAGGTGAGTGTGTTTACATAGTAATGTTTTCTCATGTTTATGAACAATACCCTAATAATGTCTACATGTTTCAACATGTTAATTTTGTCCCTTGTTTATCCTCAGGTCAGTTTGAACTAATATCAGAGTTTTGTGTTTACTAGTTTAAATAGATGTTGTACACATCACACAGTGTCTGGATCATCTGTTACTGTCCTTGTTGCAGTTTCCATCCATGGTGGCCTGATCCCTCAAAGCAGATCAAGTTCCTGGTGGATCTCCTGTCTCAAGCAGCAGAGTGGGAGGAGCAGACAGGAGAGAAGACACTGAAGCTGGTATCATCAGTGTGTTCTTACAGCACCTTTCCTTTTCTCAGTGGAGACAATTATAAACAGAGTGATTTCCTGTTGGATCTGTACTCACATGTGAAGGACTATGAGACTCAAACAGGCAGGAGTTTCCTTCCAGCATTACAGCCAGTTTACCAGTCAGCTCCTGCAGTCTGGTCCATAGACCTCTCAGAGAGAAAGGCCTCCCTCCTCCTAGAAGTGCTGAAACTCCAACCAGAGAAGAAACCAGTAGAGCTGAAGGGCTGGTCAGATGAAGAGAGTGAAGTGAGGAGTTTCCTTCAGTGTCTGTCCCACATCTCACAGCTGTGGTGAGTCTGAACATGTGATGCTAGTTGTTATTATCTTGTAGAAACATTTGACATATTAAACTTCAAGTGTTGGTAAATCTTGTAGCAGTATTGTTAGAGAGGGGTAAAGGTAGAGATTTTGTTGGGGCGCCAGGCAGGTATTAACCCTGCAGAAAGGAAAAGAGTAGGATAGAGAGACCCACTACCAGACACACACACATCAGCAGAAGAGACTGTAGCCTGTTAGCCAGATAGCCAGTGGAGAGAAAAGATAAGACTCACCATATAAAACACCCATCACAGCACAGGGGGAACCCCACCAATAATACCTCATACAATAATGATGGCAGAGCAATTTAACGGCAACTTCATGGAAACAATTTACAAGAAAGAACCCAGTCATCAACAGGAGAGGATTTGCAGTAATCTGTATTACCTCCCAGTGGAGGTGTGCAGAGGGTATGAATGGTGGGGGGTCATAGACAAACAAAGGCCTTAAAATGTCCACAATCTTCTGGGCCACATGCCATTAGTACCACATATATACAGTTCAAATAACAAGACACAATACACGGGCAAGAAACCTCCCTTTAACTAAAATGTCAACCCAAATATGTCTGGCAGGGCAATGATAGTCCAGCGATGCTGAACCTCAAAGGAAGAGCATTGAAAACTATAATAAAGTCTGCTGCTGTGTAAAGTCCTGGAGAGAGAGATAGAGGGGAGAGAGAGAGAGAGATGGGTGAGGGAGAGAGGAGAGGAGAGGAAGACAGAGGAGAGAGAGAGAGAGAGGGACGAGAGAGGGAGAGAGAGAGAGAGAAGGACGAGAGAGGGACGAGAGAGAGAGAGAGGGACGACAGAGAGAGAGAGGGGGCGAGAGAGAGACTTCTGTATGTGTAATGTTTACTATTCATTTTTATTGTTTATTTCACTTTATCCATTATCTAGGTCACTTGCTTTGGCAATGTTAACACGTTTCCCATGCCAATAAAGCCCTTGAATTGAATTGAATTGAGAGATGGACGAGAGAGAGAGAGAGAGGAGAGAGGGAAGGACGAGAGAGAGGAGAGGGAAGGACGAGAGAGAGGGACGAGAGAGAGAGAGAGAGAGAGAGGGAAGGAGAGAGAGAGGGAGAGGGGAGGGAGAGAGAGAGAGAGAGAGAGAGAGAGAGGGACGAGAGAGAGAGGGACGAGAGAGAGAGAGAGGGACGAGAGAGAGAGAGGGACGAGAGAGAGAGGGACGAGAGAGAGAGGGACGAGAGAGAGAGGGACGAGAGAGAGAGAGAGGGACGAGAGAGAGAGAGGGACGAGAGAGAGGGAGAGAAAGGGAAGAGAGAGGGGAGGAAAGAGAGAGAGGAGGAAGAGAAATAGAGAGTGGTAAGAGAGAGAGAGGGAAGAGGGAAAATAAACCAGAGTTGTGCAGCATCACCACTATCAAACTGCCCCCCAGAGAGTCTCCTTTCTGACTGCTGATGCAAAGTGGCAGCACACGGTGAAGGCTCCGTATAAAACTACACATGTTGGTGAATCTGGGAACATTTATCAGCCCATTTCCTGACATAACTAATGTTGCATTACTAAATGTCACAGATAAATAATGTTGCATCACTAAATGTCATAGATAATGTGAATGTTTCTAAAATCAAATCAAAATTATACCAAATCACATTATGTAAGTGTATAACTACTTCATATATCTTTATCTATGACTGGTTTCATGTGTTCATCCATGTCTGAATCAGCTGTTACTGTCCTTGTTGCAGTTTCTGTCCACGGAGGTCTGATCCCTCAAAGCAGATCAAGTTCCTGGTGGATCTCCTGTCTCAAGCAGCAGAGTGGGAGGAGCAGACAGGAGAGAAGACACTGAAGCTGGTATCATCAGTGTGGACTTACAGCACCTTTCCTTATTGCCATGGAGACAATTATAAACAGAGTGATTTCCTGTTGGATCTGTACTCACATGTGAAGGACTATGAGACTCAAACAGGCAAGAGTGTCCTTCCAGCATTACAGACAGTTTACCAGTTAGCCAGTCCTGCAGTCTGGTCCATAGACCTCTCAGAGAGAAAGGCCTCCCTCCTCCTAGAAGTGCTGAAACTCCAACCAGAGAAGAAACCAGTAGAGCTGAAGGGCTGGTCAGATGAAGAGAGTGAAGTGAGGATTTTCCTTCAGTGTCTGTCCTACATCTCACAGCTGAGGTGAGTGAGTTTATCCAACAAGAGTCCATATATCACTGACCTGGTGTAGATAGTATTCATGTTTTACACTGTCTTTATCTTGTTAATACATTAACATATGAAGAAGCTGTAGAAACTCTAAAATTCCAATTCATAGTTGTATTGTTTTAAAAGATTGAGTCATGTGGTGCTATTAGTTTTCAGTTCCCCAACCCTGTTACTCATATCAGTCCTCGTCACTCACCTGTTTATCATCTCTGTTTTAAAATGTCTGTTCAGATTTCCTCTACTGAAGGATAATATAGAGACAAGAAAGAGAGAGAAGACATTCCTACTGAATCTGTGTCTTCAAGCAGCTCTCCATGAGAGAGGAACCATACAAACAACTGTAGAGAAAGTGTTGTTGCTGTCTAAAGTATATCGCTTTCAGAAATGTGATTTCCTGCTGGATCTGTACTCACATGTGAAGGACTATGAGACTCAAACAGGCAGGAGTGTCCTTCCAGCATTACAGACAGTTTACCAGTCAGCTCCTGCAGTCTGGTCCATAGACCTCTCAGAGAGAAAGGCCTCCCTCCTCCTGGAAGTGCTGAAACTCCAACCAGAGAAGAAACCAGTAGAGCTGAAAGGCTGGTCAGATGAAGAGAGTGAAGTGAGGAGTTTCCTTCAGTGTCTGCCCTACATCTCACAGCTGAGGTGAGTTGGATCAGTACATTTCAGGGATTGTAGTTGTCTGTCCCTGTATTTCCCTTTAGAGATGATGCTTGTAGCTTTCTGCAGTAACTTAATAATTAAATATACACATACTGTTTGGAAAATATGCAGTCTTTGTAGTCATGATTTTAAGGAACAATTGAAGTGGATGATGAGTTTAGAAAGATGGTCATTGTATTTTACCCTCCATAATGTCACCATCAGAAATGCATATCATATCTCTCACGTATTCATCTATTTGTTGTTCAACTGTTCTTGCAGTTTTACTCCTCCACAGGATCAGAGAAGATCCCCTGAGGAGAGGACAAAGAGAGAGAAGACATTCCTACTGAATCTGTGTCTTCAAGCAGCTCTCCATGAGAGAGGATCCATACAAACACCTGTAGAGAAAGTGTTGTTGCTGTCTAAAGTATATCACAATCAGCCATGTGATTTCCTGCTGGATCTGTACTCACATGTGAAGGACTATGAGACTCAAACAGGCAGGAGTGTCCTTCCAGCATTACAGCCAGTTTACCAGTCAGCCAGTCCTGCTATCTGGTCCATAGACCTCTCAGAGAGAAAGGCCTCCCTCCTCCTAGAAGTGCTGAAACTCCAACCAGAGAAGAAACCAGTAGAGCTGAAGGGCTGGTCAGATGAAGAGAGTGAAGTGAGGAGTTTCCTTCAGTGTCTGCCCTACATCTCACAGCTGAGGTGAGTTGGATCAGTACAGTTCAGAGATTGTAGTTGTCTTATAGAGGAAGCCTGTAGATTTCTGCAGTAACTTAACAAACTAAACAGAAACATACTGTTTGGAAAATATGCAATCTTTGTGGTCAGGATTTTAATTAAGGAACAATTGAAGTGGATGATGAGTTTAGAAAGATGGTCATTGTATTTTACCCTCCATAATGTCACCATCAGAAATGCATATCATATCTCTCACGTATTCATCTATTTGTTGTTCAACTGTTCTTGCAGATTTATTCCTCCACAGGGTCAGAGAAGATCCCCTGAGGAGAGGACAAAGAGAGAGAAGACATTCCTACTGAATCTGTGTCTTCAAGCAGCTCTCCATGAGAGAGGATCCATACAAACACCTGTAGAGAAAGTGTTGTTGCTGTCTGAAGTATATCGCTTTCAGCAATGTGATTTCCTGTTGGATCTGTACTCACATGTGAAGGACTATGAGACTCAAACAGGCAGGAGTTTCCTTCCAGCATTACAGACAGTTTACCAGTCAGCTCCTGCAGTCTGGTCCATAGACCTCTCAGAGAGAAAGGCCTCCCTCCTCCTAGAAGTGCTGAAACTCCAACCAGAGAAGAAACCAGTAGAGCTGAATGGCTGGTCAGATGAAGACAGTGAAGTGAGGAGTTTCCTTCAGTGTCTGCCCTACATCTCACAGCTGAGGTGAGTCTGAACATGTGATGCTACTTGTTATTGTCTTGTAGAAACATTTGACATATAAAACTTCAAGTGTTGGTAAATCTTGTAGCAGTATTGTTAGAGAGGTGTAAAGGTAAAGATTTTGTTGGGGTGCCAGGCAGGTATTAACCCTGCAGAAAGGAAAAGAGTAGGATAGAGAGATACCCACTACCAGACACACACACATCAGCAGAAGAGACTGTAGCCTGTTAGCCAGATAGCCAGTGGAGAGAAAAGATAAGACTCACCATATAAAACACCCATCACAGCACAGGGGGAACCCCACCAATAATACCTCATACAATAATGATGGCAGAGCAATTTAACGGCAGCTTCATAGAAACAATTTACAAGAATGAACCCAGTCATCAACATGAGAGGATTTGCAGTAATCTGTATTACCTCCCAGTGGAGGAGTGCAGAGGGTATGAATGGTGGGGGGTCATAGACAAACAAAGGCCTTAAAATGTCCACAATCTTCTGGGCCACATGTCATTAGTACCACATATATACAGTTCAAATAACAAGACACAATAAACTGGCAAGAAACCTCCCTTTAACTAAAATGTCAACCCAAATACGTCTGGCAGGGCAATGATAGTCCATCCACGCTGAACCTCAAAGGGAAGAGCATTGAAAACAATGATAAAGTCTGCTGCTGTGTAAAGTCCTGGAGAGAGAGAGAGGGAAGAGAGAGGGATGAGAGAGAGAGGCGAGAAAGAGAGGGATGAGAGAGAGAGAGAGAGGGACGAGAGAGAGAGATGGGGAAGAGAGACATGGAAGAGGGAAAATAAACCAGAGTTGTGCAGCATCACCACTATCAAACTGCCCCCAGAGAGTCTCCTTTCTGACTGCTGATGCAAAGTGGCAGCACACGGTGAAGGCTCCGTATAAAAATACACATGTTGGTGAATCTGGGAACATTTATCAGCCCATTTCCTGACATAACTAATGTTGCATTACTAAATGTCACAGATAAATAATGTTGCATTACTAAATGTCATAGATAATGTGAATGTTTCTAAAATCAAATCAAAATTAAACCAAATCACATTATGTAAATCTATAACTACTTCATATATCTTCATCTATGACTGGTTTCATGTGTTCATCCATGTCTGAATCAGCTGTTACTGTCCTTGTTGCAGTTTCTCTCCAGACTGGTCTGATCCCTCAAAGCTGATCAAGTTCCTGGTGGATCTCCTGTCTCAAGCAGCAGACTGGGAGGAGCAGACAGGAGAGAAGACACTGAAGCTGGTATCATCAGTGTGGACTTACAGCACCTTTCCTTATCGCCATGGAGACACTTCTGAACAGAGTGATTTCCTGTTGGATCTGTACTCACATGTGAAGGACTATGAGACTCAAACAGGCAGGAGTGTCCTTCCAGCATTACAGACAGTTTACCAGTCAGCCAGGCCTGCAGTCTGGTCCATAGACCTCTCAGAGAGAAAGGCCTCCCTCCTCCTAGAAGTGCTGAAACTCCAACCAGAGAAGAAACCAGTAGAGCTGAAGGGCTGGTCAGATGAAGAGAGTACAGTGAGGAGTTTCCTTCAGTGTCTGTCCTACATCTCACAGCTGAGGTGAGTCTGAACATGTGTGGTGGTTAGTGATTATGTGATGCTAGTGGTTATTATCTTGTAGAAACATTTGACATATAAAACTTCAAGTGTTGGTAAATCTTGTAGCAGTATTGTTAGAGAGGGGTAAAGGTAGAGATTTTGTTGGGGTGCCAGACAGGTATTAACCCTGCAGAAAGGAAAAGAGTAGGATAGAGAGAGACCCACTACCAGACACACACACATCAGCAGAAGAGACTGTCTAGACTGTAGCCTGTTAGCCAGATAGCCAGTGGAGAGAAAAGATAAGACTCACCATATAAAACACCCATCACAGCACAGGGGGAACCCCACCAATAATACCTCATACAATAATGATGGCAGAGCAATTTAACGGCAACTTCATAGAAACAATTTACAAGAATGAACCCAGTCATCAACAGGAGAGGATTTGCAGTAATCTGTATTACCTCCCAGTGGAGGAGTGCAGAGGGTATGAATGGTGGGGGGGTCATAGACAAACAAAGGCCTTAAAATGTCCACAATCTTCTGGGCTATATGTCATTAGTACCACATCAATACAGTTCAAATAACAAGACACAATAAACTGGCAAGAAACCTCCCTTTAACTAAAATGTCAACCCAAATACGTCTGGCAGGGCAATGATAGTCCAGCCACGCTGAACCTCAAAGGGAAGAGCATTGAAAACTATAATAAAGTCTGCTGCAGTGTAAGGCACTGGAGAGAGAGAGGGAAGAGAGAGGGAAGAGAGAGGGAAGAGAGAGAGGGGGAGAGAGGGGAGAGAGAGGTGGGAGAGGGAGAGAGGAGAGGAGAGGGAAGAGAGAGAAGAGAGCGAGAGGGAGGAGAGAGAAAAGAGAGAGAGGGGAGAAGAGAGAGAGAGGGATGAGAGAGAGAGAGGGGAGAGGGGAGGGAGAGAGAGCGAGGGAGGGAAGAGAGCGAGAGAGGGGCGAGAGGGAAGAGAGGGAGGGAGTGAGGGGAGAGCGAGGGAGGGAAGAGAGCGAGAGAGAGAGGGGAGAGGAGGAGGGAGTGAGGGGGAGAGCCAGGGAGGGAAGAGAGCGAGAGAGGGAAGAGAGAGAGAGGGAAGAGAGCGAGAGAGGGAAGAGAGCGAGAGGCTGAAGAGTGAGAAAGGGAAGAGAGAGAGAGGGAAGAGAGAGAGGAAAGAGAGGGGAGAGAGAGGGGAAGAGAGAGAGAGGGAAGCGAAAGAGAGGGAAGAGAGAGGGAAGAGAGAGAGAGGGGAGAAAGAGAGAGCGAGAGTGGGAGAGAGCGAGAGAGGGAAGAGAGAGCGAGAGAGGGAAGAGAGCGAGAGGGGAGAGAGCGAGAGAGGGAAGAGAGCGAGAGAGGGGGGGGGGGGGAAGAGAGCGAGGGGGAATAGAGAGAGAGTGAAGAGAGGGAAGAGGGAGAGAGAGAGGGAAGAGGGAAAATAAAGAAGAGTTGTGCAGCATCACCACTATCAAACTGCCCCCAGAGAGTCTCCTTTCTGACTGCTGATGCAAAGTGGCAGCACACGGTGAAGGCTCCGTATAAAACTACACATGTTGGTGAATCTGGGAACATTTATCAGCCCGTTTCCTGACGTAACTAATGATGCATTACTAAATGTCACACATAGATAATGTGAACGTCTCTAAAATTAAATACTTTAACATATAACCAAATCACATTATGTAAATGTATAACTACTTCATATATCTTTATCTATGACTGGTTTCATGTGTTCATCCATGTCTGAATCAGCTGTTACTGTCCTTGTTGCAGTTTCTGTCCATGGAGGTCTGATCTCTCAAAGCAGATCAAGTTCCTGGTGGATCTCCTGTCTCAAGCAGCAGAGTGGGAGGAGCAGACAGGAGAGAAGACACTGAAGCTGGTATCATCAGTGTGTTCTTACAGCACCTTTCCTTTTCTCAGTGGAGACAATTATAAACAGAGTGATTTCCTGCTGGATCTGTACTCACATGTGAAGGACTATGAGACTCAAACAGGCAGGATGGTCCTTCCAGCATTACAGACAGTTTACCAGTCAGCTCCTGCAGTCTGGTCCATTGACCTCAGAAAGAGAAAGGCCTCCCTCCTAGAAGTGCTGAAACTCCAACCAGAGAAGAAACCAGTAGAGCTGAAGGGCTGGTCAGATGAAGAGAGTGAAGTGAGGAGTTTCCTTCAGTGTCTGCCCTACATCTCACAGCTGAGGTGAGTCTGAACATGTGTGGTGGTTAGTGATCATGTGATGCTAGTGGTTATTATCGTGTAGAAACATTTGACATATAAAACTTCATGTGTTGGTAAATCTTGTAGCAGTATTGTTAGAGAGGGGTAAATGTAAAGATTTAGTTTGGGTGTCAGGCAGGTATTAACCCTGCAGAAAGGAAAAGAGTCGGATAGAGAGAGACACACTACCAGACACACACACATCAGCAGAAGAGACTGTCTAGACTGTAGCCTGTTAGCCAGATAGCCAGTGGAGAGAAAAGATAAGACTCACCATATAAAACACCCATCACAGCACAAGGGGAACCCCACCAATAATATCTCATACAATAATGATGGCAGAGCAATTTCACGGCAGCTTCATAGAAACAATTTACAAGAAAGAACCCAGTCATCAACATGAGAGGATTTACAGTAATCTGTATTACCTCCCAGTGGAGGAGTGCAGAGGGTATGAATGGTGGGGGGTCATAGACAAACAAAGTCCTTAAATTATCCACAATCTTCTGGGCTATATGTCATTAGTTCCACATATATACAGTTCAAATAACTAGACACAATAAACTGGCAAGAAACCTCCCTTTAACTAAAATGTCAACCCAAATATGTCTGGCAGGGCAATGATTGTCCAGCCACGCTGAACCTCAAAGGGAAGAGCATTGAAAACTATAATAAAGTCTGCTGCAGTGTAAAGCACTGGAGAGAGAGGGAAGATGGGGAGAGAAGAGATGGATGAGAGAGGCGAGAAGAGAGAGGGATGAGAGAGAGAGAGAGAGGGACGAGAGAGAGAGATGGGGAAGAGAGGATGAGAAAGGAAAGAGAGAAAGAGAGAGTGGTAAGAGAGACATGGAAGAGGGAAAATAAACCAGAGTTGTGCAGCATCACCACTATCAAACTGCCCCCCAGAGAGTCTCCTTTCTGACTGCTGATGCAAAGTGGCAGCACACGGTGAAGGCTCCGTATAAAACTACACATGTTGGTGAATCTGGGAACATTTATCAGCCCATTTCCTGACATAACTAATGTTGCATTACTAAATGTCACAGATAAATAATGTTGCATTACTAAATGTCATAGATAATGTGAATGTTTCTAAAATCAAATCAAAATTATACCAAATCACATTATGTAAGTGTATAACTACTTCATATATCTTTATCTATGACTGGTTTCATGTGTTCATCCATGTCTGAATCAGCTGTTACTGTCCTTGTTGCAGTTTCTGTCCAGACTGGTCTGATCTCTCAAAGCAGATCAAGATCCTGGTGGATCTCCTGTCTCAAGCAGCAGACTGGGAGGAGCAGACAGGAGAGAAGACACTGAAGCTGGTATCATCAGTGTGTTCTTACAGCACCTTTCCTTATCGCCATGGAGACAATTCTGAACAGAGTGATTTCCTGCTGGATCTGTACTCACATGTGAAGGACTATGAGACTCAAACAGGCAGGAGTGTCCTTCCAGCATTACAGCCAGTTTACCAGTCAGCTCCTGCAGTCTGGTCCATAGACCTCTCAGAGAGAAAGGCCTCCCTCCTCCTAGAAGTGCTGAAACTCCAACCAGAGAAGAAACCAGTAGAGCTGAAGGGCTGGTCAGATGAAGAGAGTGAAGTGAGGATTTTCCTTCAGTGTCTGTCCTACATCTCACAGCTGAGGTGAGTGAGTTTCTCAGAGATGTGTCATATTGTACCAGCTATTTATCTGGTTTATAAAACATCTGTTTATCCCTCCATTAGTCTGTTTTTGCCATTCTGACATGTAAACATTACAGTGCCTTGCGTAAGTATTCGGCCCCCTTGAACTTTGCGACCTTTTGCCACATTTCAGGCTTCAAACATAAAGATATAAAACTGTATTTTTTTCTGAAGAATCAACAACAAGTGGGACACAATCATGAAGTGGAAGACATTTATTGGATATTTCAAACTTTTTAACAAATCAAAAACTGAAAAATTGGAGCGTGCAAAAATATTCAGCCCGCTAAAATACTTTGTAGCAGCCACCTTTTTGCTGCCAATTACAGCTGTAAGTCATGATGGGGCATGTCTCTATCAGTTTTGCACAGAAACTGAATTTTTCCCATTCCTCCAACCAAAACAGCTTGAGCTCAATCTGAGGTTGGATGGAGAGATTTGTGAACAGCAGTTTTCAGTTCTTTCCACAGATTCTCGATTGGATTCAGGTCTGGACTTTGACTTGGCCATTCTAACACCTGGATATGTTTATTTTTGAACCATTCCATTGTAGATTTTGCTTTATGTTTTGGATCATTGTCTTGTTGGAAGACAAATCTCCGTCCCAGTCTCAGGTCTTTTGCAGACTCCATCAACCCTTCTTCAGAATGGTCCTGTATTTGGCTCCATCCATCTTCCCATCAATTTTAACCAACTTCCTGTCCCTGCTGAAGAAAAGCAGGCCCAAAAAACCATGATGCTGCCACCACCATGTTTGACAGTGGGGATGGTGTGTTCAGGTTGATGAGCTGTGTTGAGACGCCAAACATAATGTTTTGCATTGTTGCCAAAAAGTTCAATTTTGGTTTCATCTGACCAGAGCACCTTCTTCCACATGTTTGGTGTGTCTCCCAGGTGGCTTGTGGCAAACTTTAAACAACACTTTTTATGGATATCTTTAAGAAATGGCTTTCTTCTTGCCACTCTTCCATAAAGGCCAGATTTGTGCAATATACGACTGATTGTTGTCCTATGGACAGAGTCTCCCACCTCAGCTGTAGATCTCTGCAGTTCATCCAGAGTGATCATGGGCCTCTTGGCTGCATCTCTGATCAGTCTTCTCCTTGTATGAGCTGAAAGTTTAGAGGGAAGGCCAGGTCTTGGTAGATTTGCAGTGGTCTGATAGGGAAAATTTCAATATTATTGCTTGCACAGTCCTCCTTGGGATGTTTAAAGCTTGGGAAATCTTTTTGTATCCAAATCCGGCTTTAAACTTCTTTCACAACAGTATCTTGGACCTGCCTGGTGTGTTCTGATCTTCAAAGCAGATGCTCTCTGGTGGATCTCCTGACCTCTGAGACTATCAGAGTGCAGGAGCATTTAGACGGAGACTTGATTACACACAGGTGGATTGTATTTATCATCATTAAACAGTCATTTAGGGATCAACATTGGATCATTAGAGAGACTGAACTTCTGGAGGAGTTTGCTGCACTGAAAGTAAACCAGCTCAGCTATTTTTGGTCACGCCCAATTTTTCAGTTTTTGATTTGTTAAAAAGAAACCAGTTTGAAATATCCAATAAATGTCGTTCCACATTCATGATTGTGAGTCCCACTTGATGTGTGATTCTTCACAAAAAATATCAGTTTTATATCTTTATGTTTATCCAAATGTGGCAAAGTTCTGCAAAGTTCAAGGGGTAAACATTATTAAGGCACTGTATGTGTCTGTGGGTGATTCCTCTGCATTACTTATCCAGAGAATCCAGGATAACTTGTATTAACTATGTTTGTCTGTCTTCTCATTCAGGTTGTTTGTTGGTTATGGTGAAGAGAAGGCCTGGACGTTACTGTCTAAACTCAGTGTTGCTGCAGCTGAGTTTGATACGGAGACAGGAGAGAATATCTTAAAGACATTATCCTCCATATGCAGATACATATATGGTGAAGATGATGATGATGATGATGATGATGATGATGATGGTAAAGATCCATTTAGAGAGAGTGATTTCCTGCTGGATCTGTACTCACATGTGAAGGACTATGAGACTCAAACAGGCAGGAGTGTCCTTCCAGCATTACAGCCAGTTTACCAGTTAGCCAGTCCTGCAGTCTGGTCCATAGACCTCTCAGAGAGAAAGGCCTCCCTCCTCCTAGAAGTGCTGAAACTCCAACCAGAGAAGAAACCAGTAGAGCTGAATGGCTGGTCAGATGAAGAGAGTGAAGTGAGGAGTTTCCTTCAGTGTCTGCCCTACATCTCACAGCTGAGGTGAGTCTGAACATGTGTGGTGGTTATGTGATGCTAGTAACATTTATACCAAGATTTCAAATGTTACTAAATGTCGTACATTTGTTTTTTTTATTCATATATTTTTCAAAACATAACAAATGTTGCTGTTGTGTTAGTAACACCGATATTATGGAGTTTTGTCATATATTTTTAATTTATCTTAATTATGTGATGCATTTGTCTTTTAGAAACCTTGTTTACCTTTAAGAATCTGAACGTTTATATTCAGAATATCTAATCTATAAAACCAAATGTCTTGTATATTATGTAACTTTCTCTGTGACATGGAATTATATGACAGGCAGGTCTTCATGTACAGTGAGGTCAAAGTATTGGTACATGGACACCTTTGTTATTTTGAGGTTAAAGGTGATTCTGTCAGCTTTAATGTCAAGGCATTTTCACCGTTTAGAAAGTGCTGGACTACAGAGCCAAAATAACAAACAATGTGTCACTGTCCCAATACTTTTGGACGTCACTGTCTCCTAAATGTCTGATTTGATGTTTTGCTGTTTCAGCTGTGGTGATGACAGGTTCTTCCAGACTGTGTGTGAATCCATCCCTGTGAGGTCCAGAGAGGAGGACCAGCAGATGGCCTCTCTCCTCCAGGCCTTGGGCTCCACCCTGTCACTGGGAGGAGAGTTACCCAGGAAAACCTGCAGGTCTGTGGGGAGAGTCCTGGGTCTCTGTGCCTCCAGAGTGGACCTCACTCTCACCCCCAGCAAGATCTCTCTCCAAGGAGCCGCACTTCTTTTGAGACATGAGTCAAAGCTCCACAAGCTCAGGTATGTTCAGGAAGACAGCTTTTACAGGTCAATTGAATCGTTTATTTTCTTATTGAGTATTTATCTGACAAGGTTTCTCTGTTTCAAGTGACTTGCATTTTGTCTTTTCATTCCAGGCTCGGTGTGGGTATGGCAGTGAAACTGTCCAGACTGGTTAGGAGGACAGGGAGAGGTGCTACTCCACTGACTGTCCGAGAACTCTCCCTGGTCCTAAAGAGCAGCCAGCCTCCAGAGAGAGTGTTATCCAGGGCTCTGAGTAGTGTGGCGTCCCTGCTGAGACTCTGGAGGGTTCAGTGTCTGGACCTGACTGACTTCTGCATCCAGGGTCACTCTCTCATCACACTGCTGTGTCACCAGGGACCTCTCTCTCTCAGGTCAGTCTGAAGCTGATGTTTTTTAAAAGTAGAAATAGTAACGTCATTCGTGTGTTTTTCTTCATATTTCTGACTGCCTGTATGTTCCAACCTCCTAGACTGAATTCAGACACTCTGCAGCAGCTGACTGTAGTTGTGTATGAAGCTCAGGACAAGGACTTGACTCAGTGGTTCCTGGAGAAGGTTGGTGGAGACCTGACCTCCTGCAGGCTGGACTGGGAAGTGCTTCTCTCTCTACTGCAGCATTCAACCCACAACATCACTGTGGACCTCAGGAAGAACCGGCTCCTAGAGAAGAACAGCTCAGATCTTCTCCCCTTTCTGGGAAGGGTTACTCTCAAGAGGTGGTTGAACTTCTTTATCTGTTCAGACTTTCTAGAAATAATAAAATAACTATTTGTATCCAGTGACATGTTGTTCTGAGTTTTCCTCTAATATCATTAGGGTTTTATTCAAGAGGTGGAAGATCTTGATTCCATATTTATAGTCTTTAATTATTAATGTTCTATCCAGGCAGTTGTTACTATGTGACTTATCCTTTATAAAACCTTGACGTAACCACAACAATCCATTCTCCATGTTTGTTCAGGTTCAGTTCCAGCTTTGTAAAGTCCACCATCAGACAGATCTATGACAGTAGAGACAGTGACTGTGTGTCCAGTTTGTTGAGGTCTTCAGACCATTGGATCAACCTGAACAGCAGAGAGCTGGACAGAGTGGACTGTACTGCTCTGTGTTTTACCCTGCAGCACAGCCACCAAGTCAAAGTCAACCTGCTGTGGACCTCCATACCACCGGGGGAGATAGAGAGCATCCTGCCTCTTCTGGACAGAGTCTCCCAACTCAGGTTTAGTTGGCACTCGTTGACCCTGCTAGAATGGATAGAACTATGAGGCTTTCCACTTCCTGACTGATTTAACCTCTAACCCTAACCTTAGTGTAATGTACTAACCTTAACCTCAGCTAGGAGTGAAATTGAAGGTGAACACCTGGGAGTTGACCTGATAAACAGAGTTGTAGTGTGTTTATCAGTGTTTTAATGTGTGATGGTGTGTAAGTAAGTCTCTCTCTGTCTCTCTGTAGTGTTGACAGGAGGTTACTGCTGAGTTTCCTCCAGTGCTGTGCTGCCTCTCAGGTCCAGCAGGGGGCACCATCATCACCACCAACAGCAGTATGGCTGCTCAGGTCTCTGCAACACAGGCTGGACTTGTCCTGCTCCTCCTCTGTGGACCTGTCAGCTCAGGACCCAGGGGAGGCTCTGTGTCTGACTACTGACCACTGCAGGGCCATCAACTCTGTTCTGAAGCAGAACCAACACGGCACCCAGCTGGTTCAGAACCAGGTCCAGCTCATCCTAAGAGACTGTAAGGTGGAGGACAGAGCACTGAGGGAGCTGCTTCCCAGCCTGCATATTGTCAAGCTGAGGTTAGAGACACAATTACAAACATTTGACCAACTAGTTTATCAGTAGGAGTTAAACCTACTCTGTGTCATAATGTTGTCTCTGCTTCTTGTCCTCTCAGTCCCAGCAAAAATCTGTTACTTCAGCTGCTGGACCTTGTGTGTGAGGGGATTGAAGAGGGGCTGCTGAGGCACGCAGAGTCCCTGTGCAGAGCCCTGGATGGGGAGCTGGACCTCAGTGAGACCAGGCTGGACCAGAATGCCTGTGGATCTCTGGCCCTGGTTCTGGAACACTCAGAGGGTCTGTCAGAACTGGACCTCAGCCACTGTCAACTCACAGATCACCAGCTACAGCCCCTGATCACACACCTGCATAAAGTACAAGTCCTGGAGTGAGTGGCTTTCACTGTGTGTGTGTGTGTGTGTGTGTGTGTGTGTGTGTGTGTGTGTG
This sequence comes from Oncorhynchus nerka, assembly GCF_034236695.1. Taxonomy (NCBI): domain Eukaryota; kingdom Metazoa; phylum Chordata; class Actinopteri; order Salmoniformes; family Salmonidae; genus Oncorhynchus; species Oncorhynchus nerka. The sequence continues at coordinate 22,601 of NW_027039663.1, read as the reverse complement.
TGTGTGTGTGTGTGTGTGTGTGTGAAAGACACTAGATGACAAATGTCTGATCACTCGTTCTCTCTCTATCTCTCCATCTCTCTGTCTCTGTCTCTGTCTCTGTCTCTCTATCTCTCCATCTCTGTCTCTCTATCTCTCCATCTCTGTCTCTCTATCTCTCTATCTCTCCATCTCTGTCTCTCTGTCTCTGTCTCTCTGTCTCTGTCTCTCTATCTCTCCATCTCTGTCTCTCTATCTCTCCATCTCTGTCTCTCTGTCTCTCTCTCTGTCTCTCCATCTCTGTCTCTGTCTCTATCTCTCCATCTCTGTCTCTCTATCTCTCCATCTCTGTCTCTCTATCGCTCCATCTCTCCATCTCTGTCTCTCTATCTCTCCGTCTCTGTCTCTCTATCTCTCCATCTCTGTCTCTCCATCTCTGTCTCTCTATCTCTCTCTCCTTCTCTGCCTCTCTATCTCTCTGTCTCTCCATCTCTGTCTCTCTGTCTCTGCCTCTCTCTGTCTCTCTCCGTCTCCATCTCTGTCTCTCCGTCTCTCCCTCTCTCTCTCTCTCTCCAACTCTCTCAGCCTGAGCCACAATGACATCACTGATGCTCTGACTGACAGATTTCTCCAACTGGTCTCTACCAACACTTCAATACACACCATACGGTAAGGGTGTGTGTGACGGTGAGCAGAGCATGTGTGTGTGTGAGATTATATGGGTGTGTCTGTTTCTGGGGGCAACTGTTGGAGGATGGAGATTCATAATAATCATGTTTTGTAGACTCTTCAACAACAGAATCCAGGACAGAAGACCCTTCCTGACAGACAAGAGGTTTGACATCTGGTGAAACAACATCAGGTCTTAGTCCAGGAAGAGAAGGCTGAATCCAGGACAGAAGACCCTTCCTGACAGACAAGAGCTTTGACATCTGGTGAAACAACATCAGGTCTTAGTCCAGGAAGAGAAGGCAGAAACCAGGGCAGAAGACCCTTCCTGACAGACAAGAGCTTTGACATCTGGTGAAACAACATCAGGTCTTAGTCCAGGAAGAGAAGGCTGAAACCAGGGCAGAAGACCCTTCCTGACAGACAAGAGGTTTGACATCTGGTGAAACAACATCAGGTCTTAGTCCAGGAAGAGAAGGCTGAATCCAGGACAGAAGACCCTTCCTGACAGACAAGAGCTTTGACATCTGGTGAAACAACATCAGGTCTTAGTCCAGGAAGAGAAGGCTGAATCCAGGACAGAAGACCCTTCCTGACAGACAAGAGCTTTGACATCTGGTGAAACAACATCAGGTCTTAGTCCAGGAAGAGAAGGCTGAATCCAGGACAGAAGACCCTTCCTGACAGACAAGAGCTTTGACATCTGGTGAAACAACATCAGGTCTTAGTCCAGGAAGAGAAGGCTGAATCCAGGACAGAAGACCCTTCCTGACAGACAAGAGGTTTGACATCTGGTGAAACAACATCAGGTCTTAGTCCAGGAAGAGAAGGCTGAATCCAGGACAGAAGACCCTTCCTGACAGACAAGAGGTTTGACATCTGGTGAAACAACATCAGGTCTTAGTCCAGGAAGAGAAGGCTGAATCCAGGACAGAAGACCCTTCCTGACAGACAAGAGGTTTGACATCTGGTGAAACAACATCAGGTCTTAGTCCAGGAAGAGAAGGCTGAATCCAGGGCAGAAGACCCTTCCTGACAGACAAGAGCTTTGACATCTGGTGAAGATAATGTTGTATAATAACTCTTTGATGTGGAACATAAACTGATGGAACATTTTAATACAAAAGACACACAACAAACAGTTTTTTCCAGCTGGAACAGTCCGATCATGTATAAACTACAGTCAACAGACTCATTAAAGAGATTCTCTGATACTTGTTGTGTACTTTTTAGCCAGTAGTGCTGATAGTAACACTCACAAGTCAAAAGTGGTCCCTGAAAATGTTGTACTACATCACATATGTTCACCACGTCATCTCTCTGTCTGCTAAGGCCCGCCCTGCAACCTCATTGGATAACCCTGGGCTGGCTTCTTGCTAGCTGTCACTCAAATACGAGTGGCTGAAGCTCATGAGATAGAACTCTAATTGCCCATGTGGAGGGGAATGGAGGGGGAAATGGAGGGGGAAATGGAGGGGAAATGGAGGTGAAATGGAGGGGGAATGGAGGGGAAATGGAGGGGGAAATGGAGGTGAAATGGAGGGGAAATGGAGGGGGAAATGGAGGTGAAATGGAGGGGAAATGGAGGGGGAAATGGAGGTGAAATGGAGGGGGAAATGGAGGTGAAATGGAGGGGGAAATGGAGGGGAAATGGAGGGGAAATGGCGCGGCACAGTTTACACAGTGATTATGCATGAATTAACTACATATTGAAACATCCAGCCCAAAGTGTGAGGTTGAAAACCTCAATTACATAAATATCTCCCTACTAACCGCACATTGACTCTGTACCAGTACCCCCTGTATATAGCCTCCACATTGACTCTGTACCAGTACCCCCTGTATATAGTCTCCACATTGACTCTGTACCGGTACCCCCTGTATATAGTCTCCACATTGACTCTGTACCAGTACCCCCTGTATATAGCCTCCACATTGACTCTGTACCAGTACCCCCTGTATATAGTCTCCACATTGACTCTGTACCAGTACCCCATGTATATAGTCTCCACATTGACTCTGTACCAGTACCCCCTGTATATAGCCTCCACATTGACTCTGTACCAGTACCCCATGTATATAGTCTCCACATTGACTCTGTACCGGTACCCTGTATATAGCCTCCACATTGACTCTGTACCACTACCCCCTGTATATAGCCTCCACATTGACTCTGTACCGGTACCCCCTGTATATAGTCTCCACATTGACTCTGTACCGGTACCCCCTGTATATAGCCTCCACATTGACTCTGTACCGGTACCCTGTATATAGCCTCCACATTGACTCTGTACCACTACCACCTGTATACAGCCTCCACATTGACTCTGTACCGGTACCCCCTGTATATAGTCTCCACATTGACTCTGTACCGGTACCCCCTGTATATAGCCTCCACATTGACTCTGTACCACTACCACCTGTATATAGCCTCCACATTGACTCTGTACCGGTACCCCCTGTATATAGTCTCCACATTGACTCTGTACCGGTACCCCTGTATATAGCCTCCACATTGACTCTGTACCACATACCCCCTGTATATAGCCTCCACATTGACTCTGTACCACTACCACCTGTATACAGCCTCCACATTGACTCTGTACCAGTACCCCCTGTATATAGTCTCCACATTGACTCTGTACCTCCACATTGACTCTGTACCCCCTGTATATAGCCTCCACATTGACTCTGTACCACTACCACCTGTATATAGCCTCCACATTGACTCTGTACCGGTAATTTCTGTACCTCTGTACCCTACCACCTGTATAGCCTCCACATTGACTCTGTACCACTACCACCTGTATATAGCCTCCACATTGACTCTGTACCGGTACCCCCTGTATACAGCCTCGCTATTGTTATTTACTGCTGCTCTTTAATCATTTGTTATTCTTATCTCTTACTTTTATTGTGGTATTTTCTTAACTGCATTGTTGGTTAAGTGCTTGTAAATAAGCATTTCACTGTACGGTTCTACACCTGTTGTATTCGTCATTTCACTGTAAGGATCTACAGCTGTATTCATGTGACTAATAAAGTTTGATTTGATTATCAGTTGATGATGTACCTTTTGTTTCCATAACAACCAGGTGTTGTAAATTAGCTCAGGCTAGAAACACTACAGCACATCTGACAACTGTTAAATGTGTTGGGACTCGTCTATTTCTAAATATAACAAAACTTAAAATGTTTTAAGTCTTTTCTGATATCAAAACAGAAAAACATCCCAAATGTTTACATTTTTGACCGTTTTAAATCATTTATGAATATTTTGTTTTTGTATTTTTAATAAATGTCCCATGAGGCACATGATTGGTGTTTGTCACAGTGTTTTCTCTAAAGGTTGAAATCATTACTAGTAAATACTAAATAATCACTTTCAAGTTATTGCTGGTATGAACGCGATCCCACCCCAAGTGTGTTTCTTTTCATGACGATGTAAAAGTTGTTTGTTGAAGACATCTCCTCCTCTGATAGGCAGATCTCGGGAAAGCCGGACCCGCCCATTTACCAGGAAGCACCATATTAGGTCAATGACATCAACTGAATCTCCTTTTGGAACGTTCCATTTCCTGGAAACTTAGAACTTCTAACTTGTTGTCTTTACCTATAAATGCCAGTTAAATTACATATTCAAATAAATCAAACTTTATTAGTCACATGCGCCGAATACAACAAGTGTAGACTTTACCGTGAAATGCTTTACTTACAAGCCCTTAACCAACAGTGCAGTTCAAGAAGAAGAAAATATTTACCAAGTAGACTAACATAAAAAGTAAAACAATAACAAAAACGAGGCTATATACAGGGGGCACCGGTACCGGGTCAGTGTGGAGGTTATATACAGGGGGCACCGGTACCGGGTCAATGTGGAGGCTATATACAGGGGGCACCGGTACCGGGTCAGTGTGGAGGTTATATACAGGGGGCACCGGTACCGGGTCAATGTGGAGGCTATATACAGGGGGCACCGGTACCGGGTCAGTGTGGAGGTTATATACAGGGGGCACCGGTACCGGGTCAATGTGGAGGTTATATACAGGGGGCACCGGTACCGGGTCAGTGTGGAGGTTATATACAGGGGGCACCGGTACTGGTCAGTGTGGAGGCTATATACAGGGGGCACCGGTACTGGTCAGTGTGGAGGGGTACAGGCAGGGGTGATACCGGTACAGGGTCAGTGTACCAGTACTGGTCAATGTGAGGTAATATACAGCCATATACCAGTACTGAGTCAATGTGGAGGTTATATACAGGGGGCACCGGTACTGGGTCAGTGTGGAGGTTATATACAGGGGGCACCGGTACCGGGTCAATGTGGAGGCTATTTACAGGGGGCACCGGTACCGGGTCAGTGTGGAGGTTATATACAGGGGGCACCGGTACCGGGTCAGTGTGGAGGTTATATACAGGGGCACCGGGTCAGTGTGCAGGGTCAGTGTGGAGGTTATATACAGCCATATACCAGTACTGAGTCAGTGTGGAGGTTATATACAGGGGCACCGGTACCGGGTCAGTGTGCAGGGGTACAGGCTAGTTGAGGTATATACAGCCCACACCATGGACTGAGAATGTGGAGCCTTATATACAGGGGCACACCAGGGTTTCTCTAGAGAATGTTGAGGTAATATATAGCCCACACCATGGATTCTCTAGAGAATGTAGCCTGTATTCAGCCCACACCAGGGTTTCTCTAGAGAATGTAGCCTATATACAGCCCACACCAGGGTTCCCCAACTCGTCCCTGCCCCAGAATTTTGTCACTATATTTATAGGGTTGCATCAGTTACAATGGGGGACTTTTATTTTGAAGTCGAACTGCAAATTCCACTATTGCTGCTCACGCCACACTGGTCCACTGATCCACATCGGAATGAAACCTGCGAGTCTCCGCTGTCCGCTCAGGCGGGAGAGGGAGAGAGGACGAACAACTATGAACGGTAGACCTACAGTCTGCAGTATTTACACCTGTTGAATGGCAACTGATTTTTAGAATAGAAAACCCTCATGAGCGCAGTTACCGACACCTGTCATAACAGAGCTGCTATCTCTCACCCATTGGTGGTGAGACATGCCCGACACCTGTCATAACAGAGCTGCTTTCTCTCACCCATTGGCGGTGATTCGCGCATTTCACCCTCTGATCATGGCACACCTCTTATATCTCACGCAAAATACTTTCTTAGCCTCCAAATGAATAACCATGTCGTAGCCTGATAGTGTTGGGCAGGCTAACTGCAATAGAGGAGGGACTGTATTTAGATAAAACTGATCATTCAGACTTTATAAACTAGAACGTGTTATAATAGCGCATGAAGTGTCCTTCTAGAACAGACTGGATGTTAAACTGCGGAAGGTTCTAAGTTATATCATCAGACTCAGACTACAACAGACCACTGACTGCTCACTGCTGTAGTTCATTCAGCAAGCAGCCTGGAAACTCCAGAGACAAGTTCCACATCATAGTTTACACGTCATTAAGATTCTAACTCCTATAGCTTTTTAAAAGACCGACCAAGCGACAGACTTCATTCATAATGCATGAATGAAATGATAGTCATTGCCCGGGACTAAACTAACTGGGGCATGTTATCTAATGTTGACTAAACCATCAGAAACAGGGAGGGACTAACCTGAACTTGTCAAGTGAGAAACGCTTATTCTAGTTGCAAAAAATGTTGCACTATTGAATACACACCAAGAAAGTATGAAACGGCATTCCTGCTGGTGACAACTACAAAAAAAACTATTTTCAGGAGCCAAACGCTGTCGAATGTTGCCGATAGAAATGTCATAAATAGATGTGATTCCTTCTAAATGTCAGAGGCATGTTTGTCCTACATCGGTTATTTTATATCTGTTCAAAAACGTTGCGTCTTGCTGAACCGCCCCCAAAACAGTTTTTATATACGGAAGTATAAGTGAAAGTAAAATAGGTATAGGGAAACACACACGGTCACTGTAGCAGCAGACAACTAGTAGATTTAATTGTCTATAGGAAATGCCAAAACATTAGCATACAGTCTAGTTTGATGTGTTTCCTAATATCCTTTCAGGTGGTATTACTATCATCCAGTGATCCACATAACATGAGGATGAACCCTGCTATTCTCCACTCAGGCGGAGAGAGAAAGACGAGTAAACGATAAGGTAGGCGACAATCTGCAATATAACTGTTCAATGGCTACGATTTTTGAAGAATATAACTTACAAATACCTCATCTGTGCGCAGTATAGCCCTATATAGGATGCAGGGCGTTTACGTCCTACAGGAGGTGGCTACAATGCGGAGCCCGGAAAGAACAGGTGAATTCTTTAGGGGGGTAGCCTACTTGTTTCCGGAAACCCTGTTACTGAAGGCATATATGTCTATAATCCGTTGTCCTTCCGATCGGATTGTGTGTGGATATCTTTATAGAAACCGTCTGAACCGAACTTTTCTCCAAACCGACTCCTATATTAGGCTACGAGAAAGCGCGTCTTGAGTCTTGAGCGCTGTCTGTCTACCACAGCCAAGGTGCCGGTTTGGAGAAAAGTTCGGTTCAGACGGTTTCTGTAGGTCTACAGATAACCACACATGATAGAATCCGGACCAACGGACAAGGAGTTACGGATGATCGATATTCAGTAACAGGATTTAAGGAAACAAGTAGCCTACCCGCCTACACATTTCTGCCAGTTATTTTCCAGGCTTCACATTGTAGCCACAAATGACGCCAATGCGCGCATGCGCAGCGTCCTATTATAGTGGTAAACATAGAAATAAGAATGAATAGAAGGGTATTTTACTAAATTACAAGAAATTCTTATCACGTTACAAGATCCCTGTAACACATAAAGACTGTAATAGTTTTGATGCCATTCCCTCAGAGGAGTTGTTTTATTATTCAGGAACATGTCAAGATCCTCAGAACATACCTACGATTAACCCTGTTGACTCATCTGTAGGAAATATTCGTTTTTCCTTTAGTTCATTCAACAACAATAGAGCAATATGATCCTTGTTTCAATAGGATGTTGTATCTATTCCTTATGTCATGTTGGTCCATTCAACAACAATAGAGCAATAGGAGCCTTGTTTCAATAGGATGTTGTATCTATTCCTTATGTCATGTTGGTCCATTCAACAACAATAGAGCAATATGATCCTTGTTTCAATAGGATGTTGTATCTATTCCTTATGTCATGTTGGTCCATTCAACAACAATAGAGCAATAGGAGCCTTGTTTCAATAGGATGTTGTATCTATTCCTTATGTCATGTTGGTCCATTCAACAACAATATAACTATAGGAGGCTTGTTTCAACAGGATGTTGTATCTATTCCTCATGTTGGTCCATTCAACAACAATATTACTATAGGAGGCTTGATTCAACAGGATGTTGTATCTATACCTCATGTTGGTCCATTCAACAACAATATAACTATAGGAGGCTTGATTCAACAGGATGTTGTATCTATTCCTCATGTTGGTCCATTCAACAACAATAGAGCAATATGATCCTTGTTTCAATAGGATGTTGTATCTATACCTCATGTTGGTCCATTCAACAACAATATTACTATAGGAGACTTGATTCAACAGGATGTTGTATCTATACCTCATGTTGGTCCATTCAACAACAATAGAACTATAGGAGACTTGTTTCAATAGGATGTTGTATCTATTCCTTATGTCATGTTGGTCCATTCAACAACAATAGAGCAATATGATCCTTGTTTCAATAGGATGTTGGTATCTATTCCTTATGTCATGTTGGTCCATTCAACAACAGAGCAATAGGATCCTTGTTTCAATAGGATGTTGTATCTATTCCTTATGTCATGTTGGTCCATTCAACAACAATAGAACTATAGGAGACTTGTTTCAATAGGATGTTGTATCCCTTATGTCATGTTGGTCCATTCAACAACAATAGAGCAATATGATCCTTGTTTCATGTTGTATCTATTCCTTATGTCATGTTGGTCCATTCAACAACAATAGAGCAATAGGATGTTTCAATATGATGTTGTATCTATTCCTTATGTCATGTTGGTCCATTCAACAACAATAGGATATGATCCTTGTTTCAATAGGATATTGTATCTATTCCTTATGTCATGTTGGTCCATTCAACAACAATAGAGCAATAGGATCCTTGTTTCAATAGGATGTTGTATCTATTCCTTATGTCATGTTGGTCCATTCAAGAACAATAGAGCAATAGGATCCTTGTTTCAATAGGATGTTGTATCTATTCCTTATGTCATGTTGGTCCATTCAACAACAATAGAACTATAGGAGACTTGTTTCAATAGGATGTTGTATCTATTCCTTATGTCATGTTGGTCCATTCAACAACAATATAACTATAGGAGGCTTGATTCAACAGGATGTTGTATCTATACCTCATGTTGGTCCATTCAACAACAATATAACTATAGGAGGCTTGATTCAACAGGATGTTGTATCTATACCTCATGTTGGTCCATTCAACAACAATATAACTATAGGAGGCTTGATTCAACAGGATGTTGTATCTATACCTCATGTTGGTCCATTCAACAACAATATTACTATAGGAGACTTGATTCAACAGGATGTTGTATCTATACCTCATGTTGGTCCATTCAACAACAATATAACTATAGGAGGCTTGATTCAACAGGATGTTGTATCTATTCCTCATGTTGGTCCATTCAACAACAATATAACTATAGGAGGCTTCAACAGGATGTTGTATCTATACCTCATGTTGGTCCATTCAACAACAATATTACTATAGGAGGCTTGATTCAACAGGATGTTGTATCTATACCTCATGTTGGTCCATTCAAACAATATAACTATAGGAGGCTTGATTCAACAGGATCTATACCTCATGTTGGTCCATTCAACAACAATATAACTATAGGAGGCTTGATTCAACAGGATGTTGTATCTATACCTCATGTTGGTCCATTCAACAACAATATAACTATAGGAGGCTTGATTCAACAGGATGTTGTATCTATACCTCATGTTGGTCCATTCAACAACAATAGAACTATAGGAGACTTGTTTCAATAGGATGTTGTATCTATTCCTTATGTCATGTTGGTCCATTCAACAACAATAGAGCAATAGGAGCCTTGTTTCAATAGGATGTTGTATCTATTCCTTATGTCATGTTGGTCCATTCAACAACAATAGAGCAATAGGAGCCTTGTTTCAATAGGATGTTGTATCTATTCCATATGTCATGTTGGTCCATTCAACAACAATAGAGCAATAGGAGCCTTGTTTCAACAGGATGTTGTATCTATTCCTTATGTCATGTTGGTCCATTCAACAACAATAGAGCAATAGGAGCCTTGTTTCAACAGGATGTTGTATCCTTTCCTTACATCATGCCCTATTGGAATGGTTGTATTGATAATATCTGTTGGGAAAAAGTTTGGATGTTTCCACACACATACCTGCTTATTATCAAAATTAAGGAAGTTTATTTTTCAATTATTCATAAATATCATACTGCCATTTGTTGGGGTTCGTTCCTTGTTCCTTGTCAGTCATTGGCGAAATTAGCATTCAGACAATATTAGATTTTTTCAACTAAGCAAGTCAGTTAAGAACAAATTCTTATTTTCAGACGGCCTATAGGTTAATAGTGGGTTAACTGCCTTGTTCAACAACGTCATCATTAGCAATAAGAATGTTAAAATGTCAAATCAACTGTAAATCAACTCCATTATTTTGGTTTGATGTTACTGAAAGGTGACTTTCATTTATTAAACCATCAATAGTTATCATATGTAATCTTTGAATGTCTTTATTCTCATTCATTCTGTAGATCCTGCGTTTTTGGTCATGTAGGAAAACCATGTCAAATGAACGTTCAGAAGAATAACCAAAGGCACAATGGCAACCACTAAACGGACTGCTGTGAACTATGTCACAGATCGCAAACTGGACCTTATCAGATTGCTCAAGGATCTGACACTTATTGTTGACAACCTTCAGCAGCAGAGAGTTTTCCTCAATGAGGAAGTGGAAGTTATTAATAGTAAGGAGACAAGAAGTGACAAAGCCAGAGAAATACTGGACAGAGTCGTTAAAAAGGGAGAAGCTGCATGCTACAAGTTACTGGAGATTCTGTACATTACGAGACAGAGGACATTACTGGAGCCTTCCTCTGATTCAAAGGACAGACGGCAGCATGACCTGTACCACTGGATCAGCTGCTTCCCATTCAAGGAAGACCAAGAGGTGGACACTGACATCTTTGAAGGTAGGTAGTGCAGAAGTACGGCATTTGGTGTGCAGAAAATAGACTTGTGTAGAAGAAGAACTTACATCCATTTACATTTTCTATTATTTCACCATTAACTCGATTTTTATTGACCCTTTTCTTAGGCTCAATAGCCTGTCACAGATATCAGACACAGCTGAAATGTAAAGCACGGAAGATCACAGAGGGTGCATGGAAACAAAGCTGTAGTCTCCTACCAGAGAGATGTAGAACTGAGGGGACTTTCTCTTACACCCCAATTGTGTTAGATACAGACGTGCATTCATCTCTCTCTAAAATTAAAGTGAAGAGCAAAAGATGCAAGAAAGCTCGGCCTAAAAAACTAAAGAGCTTCATCCCCTTGGCCAAACAGGAAACATCCCCTACTGAGCTGCTTAAAACACATGAGAAAATCCTCCTGGTTGGAAAACCTGGAATTGGAAAAACAACAGTCTCCCATCAAATGTTGAACCTCTGGGCAGAGAAAGATCACAGAGAACTAGATTACATGTATTATTTTGACGTGAGAGACATTTCACACAGAAAACCCATGAGCCTGGAGGACCTTCTCTTTAACATGTACAGTGAGCCAAAAGAAAGTAAAGAAGAAGTGTTACAGGATATCAAGAAGAACTCTGAAAACGTTGTCATCCTATTTGATGGAATCACAGACCTCTCCTCTCTGTCGGTAGTAAAGGACCTTGTGGAGAACCTCCTCCCGGATGCAAAGATTGTGACCACATGCAGACCAGATCAATCGGAAGACTTCCTGACAGACTGGCCCACAGACTGGTTCAGAGTGGAGGTGAAAGGGTTCAGTGATGAATCCATCAGGGCTTATTTAACACAGATGCTGAGTGCTGAGACTGACTCCTTGAGCAGTGTGTTAAACAACCTAGAGTTGTTCAGTCTGTGCCATGTCCCAATGTACGCACTGATGGTGGTTGCCTGCATTTATTTCCCTACATCAGAGGCTTCTAAACAGACATGCACTATAACTGAAATGTACAGCAACATCCTCCGTCACTGCATCCAAAAACACAGTGGCAGACGACGTACGGATATCGACGTTTATCTCAAAGAAAACAGAGAGAAAATATTGTCTCTGGCAGAAATTGCTTTTGATGCAACAAATGAGAAAAACATGAACTTGACAACACTGAGTTGTGAAGAAGGCAGTGTCCATTTTGCATTCTTGGGGGCATTTATGGTTAACATTTCACCCACAGCATCAGACACTTGCGCTGCATTTCTCCATTACACAATGCAGGAGTTCTTTGGTGCCCTTTGGCTCTTACAGAATCCAGACAAAATCAGAGAGGTTCTAGAGAAGTGCCAGACTGAAGAATGGAAACACACAAAACACTTGATTCCTTTCCTGTTTGGGCTTCTGACTGAGAAGAATATGAGATTGGTTAACAGTCTAGTTCAGCTCAACAGATCAAGAAGATGTCAGATTGGTTCTTCAAGGAAGTGGTGAACACATTTCTTCCATCTCAAACAAACCAAGATCATGTAGAAGGTGGTGATCCTGAGTTTGAGATAGATCTTCTGTTTTTGTGTCAGTGCTTGTATGAATATCAGTCTACTGAGGCCTGTCAGCTTTTCCTGGACAAACTCAACTACCATCTAGACCTGAGTGGAGAACATCTTGATCCTCACCAGTGCTGTGCAGTCTCTTATGTGACCAGTCAGTCTGCAGAGAGAAAGGTTGGATTGGACCTGAACGGCTGCACTGTGTCAGACCAAGGAGTAAGGCTGATACTGGGCTCTCTGAAGAATGTCAGACATCTTGGGTAAGGTTGTTATCTGTGTACAAACTAACCTAGTCAAATAAAGATTGGTAATCACCAAACCATTCAACTACTTTGCTTCCTTGTTTGTCACATCTGATACCATTTGAGGTCAGGATACATCTCTCTGTAAATTTAAAAACTGTCTCAAGACTTTTCCCTAATGATTAAATCACCCCAAATCCCTGCAAATAAGTTATCTTGATGAATGCAAAAACACACTATCAGTAATTTACTGAGAAAACCTTTGGCTACTTCAAAAATGTAAGATTTAAATTAAAATTTCTAATCTGTTTTCTGATGATATATCTGACCCTTCAATGCATGTCAGACATCTTGGTTAATATTTGTTTTGTCTAATTCTAAGAAACCCATCTTTAAAAAAATATCTTATATTCTCTTCCCTTCAGATACTGAGTTATAAACACTTCTTTGTCATGCTACTTTGAAATAATCTGTATAATCTAATTTATAATCTATTCTCTTTTAAAGACCATCCTCTGATGATTCATCTGACCCTCAATGTTGTGTCAACTCTGGAAAACTTTGCTGAGCAGTGAGGCAGAGATGGACTTCACCAGCTTACTTAGTCTCTGTGGAAATGAGTTGCACCTTCCAGTCCAGGGTGAAGGACGAGTGTTTGAGAGAGCAGAAGAAGTGATGACACAGAGTCTAGAGAGGGTTAATCTCTGTGTACACTGGGATCAGAGAACTGTTCTCAGTAAAGCTCTCAGCAAAACCATCTTAAAGTGTCTACCAAATATCAACAAACTCAGGTCAGTATCATCCAGCACCATACCGGTCAGTGATCAGTATCATCCAGCACCATATCGGTCAGTGATCAGTATCATCCAGCACCATATCGATCAGTGATCAGTATCATCCAGCACCATATCGATCAGAGATCATTTATCATCCAGCACCATATCGGTCAAGTGATCAGTATCATCCAGCACCATATCGAGTCAGAGATTTTTATTTATTTTTTTATTTCACCTTTATTTAACCAGGTAAGCAAGTTGAGAACAAGTTCTCATTTACAATTGGACCTGGCAAGATAAAGCAAAGCAGTTCGACACATACAACGACACAGAGTTACACCATGGAGTAAAACAAACATACAGTCAATAATACAGCACCATATCGGTCAGCGATCAGTATCATCCAGCACCATATCGATCAGAGATCAGTATCATCCAGCACCATATCGGTCAGTGATCAGTATCATCCAGCACCATATCGGTCAGTGATCAGTATCATCAGCACCATATCATCATCAGCACCATATCGGTCAGTATCATCCAGCACCATATCGGTCAGTATCATCCAGCACCATATCGGTCAGTATCATCCAGCACCATATCGGTCAGTATCATCCAGCACCATATCGGTCAGAGATCAGTATCATCCAGCACCATATCGGTCAGTACATCCAGATCAGTATCATCCAGCACCATATCGGGTCATCATCCAGCACCATATCGAGTGATCAGTATCATCCAGCACCATATCGGTCAGTATCATCCAGCACCATATCGGTCAGTATCATCCAGCACCATATCGGTCAGTATCAGTATCAGCCACACCATATCGGATCAGTACATCCAGCACCATATCGGTCAGTATCATCCAGCACCATATCGGTCAGTATCATCCAGCACCATATCGGTCAGTGATCAGTATCATCCAGCACCATATCGGTCAGTGATCAGTATCATCCAGCAGCATATCGGTCAGTATCATCCAGCACCATATCGGTCAGTGATCAGTATCATCCAGCACCATATCGGTCAGTGATCAGTCTCATCCAGCACCATATCGGTCAGTATCATCCAACAATCGGTCATGATCAGTATCATCCAGCACCATCAGTGATCAGTATCATCAGCACCATATCGGTCAGCATCAGACCATCAGTATCATCCAGCACCATATCGGTCAGTGATCAGTATCATCCAGCACCATATCGGTCAGTATCATCCAGCACCATATCGGTCAGTGATCAGTATCATCCAGCACCATATCGGTCAGTGATCAGTATCATCCAGCACCATATCGGTCAGTATCATCCAGCACCATATCGGTCAGTGATCAGTATCATCAGCACCATATCGGTCAGTGATCAGTATCATCCAGCACCATATCGGTCAGTGATCAGTATCATCCAGCACCATATCAGTGATCAGTATCATCCAGCACCATATCGGTCAGTGATCAGTATCATCCAGCACCATATCGGTCAGTGATCAGTATCATCCAGCACCATATCGGTCCATCAGCACCATATGTTCAGTGATCAGTATCATCCAGCACCTGTTTCTGTTGTTATAGTGCAGTATGTCTGTTTCTGTTGTTATAGTGCAGTGCAGTATGTCTGTTTCTGTTGTTAGCACCAGTATGTCTGTTTCTGTTGTTATAGTAGTGCAGTATGTCTGTTTTTGTTGTTATAGTGCAGTATGTCTGTTTCTGTTGTTATAGTGTAGTCAGTATCTGTTTCAGCACCAGTATGTCTGTTTCTGTTGTTGTAGTGCAGTATCTGTTTCTGTTGTTATAGCAGTGCAGTATGTCTGTTTCTGTTGTTATAGTGTGAGTGCAGTATCTGTTTCTGTTGTTGTAGTGCCAGTATGTATGTTTCTGTTGTTGTAGTGTAGTATGTCTGTTTCTGTTGTTGTAGTGCAGTATGTCTGTTTCTGTTGTTATAGTGCAGTGCAGTATGTCTGTTTCTGTTGTTGTAGCAGTATGTCTGTTTCATATGTAGTGCAGTATGTCTGTTTCTGTTGTTAGTGAGTGCAGTATGTCATTTCAGCAGTATGTCTGTTTCTGTTGTTATATGTAGTGCAGTGTCTGTTTCTGTTGTTATAGTATCAGTATGTCTGTTTCTGTTGTTAGTGTACCATGTCTGTTTCTGTTGTTGTAGTGTCAGTGTATGTTTATGTATCATGCAGCATGTCTGTTTCTGTTGTTATAGTGTATGTCTGTTTCTGTTGTTATAGTGTAGTGCAGTATGTCTGTTTCTGTTGTTATAGTGTTTAGTTGTTGTAGTGCAGTATGTCTGTTTCTGTTGTTGTAGTGTAGTGCAGTATGTCTGTTTCTGTTGTTGTAGTGCAGTATGTCTGTTTCTGTTGTTATAGTGCAGTATGTCTGTTTCTGTTGTTAGTGCAGTATGTCTGTTTCTGTTGTTGTAGTGCAGTATGTCTGTTTCTGTTGTTATAGTGTAGTGCAGTATTTCTGTTTCTGTTGTTGTAGTGCAGTATGTCTGTTTCTGTTGTTGTAGTGCAGTATGTCTGTTTCTGTTGTTGTAGTGCAGTATGTCTGTTTATGTTGTTGTAGTAGTGTCTGTTTCTGTTGTTGTAGTGCAGTATGTCTGTTTCTGTTGTTATAGTGTAGTGCAGTATGTCTGTTTCTGTTGTTGTAGTGCAGTATGTCTGTTTAGTTGTTGTAGTGTAGTGCAGTATGTCTGTTTCTGTTGTTGTGTAGTGCAGTATGTCTGTTTCTGTTGTTGTAGTGCAGTATGTCTGTTTCTGTTGTTATATTGTAGTGCAGTATGTCTGTTTCTGTTGTTATAGTGTCTGTTTCTGTTGTTGTAGTGCAGTATGTCTGTTTCTGTTGTTATAGTGTAGTGCAGTATGTCTGTTTCTGTTGTTATAGTTTCTGTTTCTGTTGTTATAGTGCAGTATGTCTGTTTCTGTTGTTATATTGTAGTGCAGTATGTCTGTTTCTGTTGTTATAGTGTAGTGCAGTATGTCTGTTTCTGTTGTTGTGTAGTGCAGTATGTCTGTTTCTGTTGTTTATGTTGTAGTGCAGTATGTCTGTTTCTGTTGTTGTTATATGTCTTTTCTGTTGTTAGTGCAGTATGTCTGTTTCTGTTGTTGTAGTGCAGTATGTCTGTTTCTGTTGTTATAGTGTAGTGCAGTATGTCTGTTTCTGTTGTTGTAGTGCAGTATGTCTGTTTCTGTTGTTGTAGTGCAGTATGTCTGTTTCTGTTGTTGTAGTGCAGTATGTCTGTTTCTGTTGTTATAGTGTAGTGCAGTATGTCTGTTTCTGTTGTTAGTGCAGTATGTCTGTTTCTGTTGTTATGTGTAGTGCAGTATGTCTGTTTCTGTTGTTGTAGTGCAGTATGTCTGTTTCTGTTGTTGTAGTGCAGTATGTCTGTTTCTGTTGTTGTAGTGCAGTATGTCTGTTTCTGTTGTTGTAGTGCAGTATGTCTGTTTCTGTTGTTATAGTGTAGTGCAGTATGTCTGTTTCTGTTGTTGTAGTGCAGTATGTCTGTTTCTGTTGTTATAGTGTAGTGCAGTATGTCTTTTTCTGTTGTTATAGTGTAGTGCAGTATGTCTGTTTCTGTTGTTGTAGTGCAGTATGTCTGTTTCTGTTGTTATAGTGTAGTGCAGTATGTCTGTTTCTGTTGTTGTAGTGCAGTATGTCTGTTTCTGTTGTTGTAGTGCAGTATGTCTGTTTCTGTTGTTGTAGTGCAGTAGTTGTCTGTTTCTGTTGTTATAGTGTAGTGCAGTATGTCTGTTTCTGTTGTTATAGTGTAGTGCAGTATGTCTGTTTCTGTTGTTGTAGTGCAGTATGTCTGTTTCTGTTGTTATAGTGTAGTGCAGTATGTCTGTTTCTGTTGTTGTAGTGCAGTATGTCTGTTTCTGTTGTTGTAGTGCAGTATGTCTGTTTCTGTTGTTATAGTGTAGTGCAGTATGTCTGTTTCTGTTGTTATAGTGTAGTGCAGTATGTCTGTTTCTGTCTGTTTCTGTTGTTGTAGTGCAGTATGTCTGTTTCTGTTGTTATAGTGTAGTGCAGTATGTCTGTTTCTGTTGTTATAGTGCAGTATGTGTTTCAGTGCAGTGTCTGTTTCTGTTGTTGTAGTGCAGTATGTCTGTTTCTGTTGTTATAGTGCAGTATGTCTGTTTCTGTTGTTGTAGTGCAGTATGTCTGTTTCTGTTGTTATAGTGTAGTGCAGTATGTCTGTTTCTGTTGTTATAGTGTCTGTTTCTGTTGTTGTGTGAGTGCAGTATGTCTGTTTCTGTTGTTGTTATGTAGTGCAGTATGTCTGTTTCTGTTGTTGTGTAGTGCAGTATGTCTGTTTCTGTTGTTATAGTGCAGTATGTCTGTTTCTGTTGTTATAGTAGTGCAGTATTTCTGTTTCTGTTGTTGTAGTGCAGTATGTCTGTTTCTGTTGTTATAGTGCAGTATGTCTGTTTCTGTTGTTGTATAGTGTCTGTTTCTGTTGTTGTAGTGCAGTATGTCTGTTTCTGTTGTTATAGTAGTGCAGTATGTCTGTTTCTGTTGTTATAGTGTAGTGCAGTATGTCTGTTTCTGTTGTTGTAGTGCAGTATGTCTGTTTCTGTTGTTGTAGTGCAGTATGTCTGTTTCTGTTGTTATAGTGTAGTGCAGTATGTCTGTTTCTGTTGTTATAGTGCAGTATGTCTGTTTCTGTTGTTATAGTGTAGTGCAGTATGTCTGTTTCTGTTGTTATGTAGTGCAGTATGTCTGTTTCTGTTGTTATCTGTTTCTGTTGTTATAGTGTAGTGCAGTATGTCTGTTTCTGTTGTTATAGTGCAGTATGTCTGTTTCTGTTGTTATAGTGTAGTGCAGTATGTCTGTTTCTGTTGTTGTAGTGCAGTATGTCTGTTTCTGTTGTTATAGTGTAGTGCAGTATGTCTGTTTCTGTTGTTATAGTATGTCTGTTTCTGTTGTTGTAGTGCAGTATGTCTGTTTCTGTTGTTATAGTGTAGTGCAGTATGTCAGTATGTCTGTTTCTGTTGTTGTAGTGCAGTATGTCTGTTTCTGTTGTTATAGTGTAGTGCAGTATGTCTGTTTCTGTTGTTGTTGTAGTGCAGTATGTCTGTTTCTGTTGTTGTAGTGCAGTATGTCTGTTTCTGTTGTTATAGTGTAGTGCAGTATGTCTGTTTCTGTTGTTATAGTGCAGTATGTCTGTTTCTGTTGTTGTAGTGCAGTATGTCTGTTTCTGTTGTTGTAGTGCAGTATGTCTGTTTCTGTTGTTATAGTGTAGTGCTGTTTCTGTTGTTGCTGTAGTATGTCTGTTTCTGTTGTTATAGTGCAGTATGTCTGTTTCTGTTGTTGTAGTGCAGTATGTCTGTTTCTGTTGTTGTAGTGCAGTATGTCTGTTTCTGTTGTTGTAGTGCAGTATGTCTGTTTCTGTTGTTATAGTGTAGTGCAGTATGTCTGTTTCTGTTGTTCTGTTTCTGTTGTTATAGTGCAGTATGTCTGTTTCTGTTGTTGTAGTGCAGTATGTCTGTTTCTGTTGTTGTAGTGCAGTATGTCTGTTTCTGTTGTTGTAGTGCAGTATGTCTGTTTCTGTTGTTATAGTGTAGTGCAGTATGTCTGTTTCTGTTGTTGTAGTACAGTATGTCTGTTTCTGTTGTTATAGTGTAGTGCAGTATGTCTGTTTCTGTTGTTGTAGTGCAGTATGTCTGTTTCTGTTGTTGTAGTGCAGTATGTCTGTTTCTGTTGTTGTAGTGCAGTATGTCTGTTTCTGTTGTTGTAGTGCAGTATGTCTGTTTCTGTTGTTATAGTGTAGTGCAGTATGTCTGTTTCTGTTGTTGTAGTGTAGTATGTCTGTTTCTGTTGTTGTAGTGCAGTATGTCTGTTTCTGTTGTTATAGTGTAGTGCAGTATGTCTGTTTCTGTTGTTATAGTGTAGTGCAGTATGTCTGTTTCTGTTGTTATAGTGTAGTGCAGTATGTCTGTTTCTGTTGTTGTAGTGCAGTATGTCTGTTTCTGTTGTTATAGTGTAGTGCAGTATGTCTGTTTCTGTTGTTATAGTGTAGTATGTCGATTTTGAAAAGGCTTTTAAAGTATGACTACAATAGATATATAAATGCCTGGACTTGTATCGCTCTTCGGAAGAAGTGGACCAAGGTGCAGCGTGTCACACCCTGACCATAGTTTGCTTTGTATGTTTCTATGTTTTGTTTTTGTCAGGGTGTGATCTGAGTGGGCATTCTATGTTGTGTGTCTAGTTTGTCTGTTTCTGTGTTTGGCCTGATATGGTTCTCAATCAGAGGCAGGTGTTAGTCATTGTCTCTGATTGGGAACCATATTTAGGGAGCCTGTTTGGTGTTGGGTTTTGTGGGTGATTGTTCCTGTCTCTGTGTTTGTTGCACCAGATAGGGCTGTTTCGTAACACAGCGTGTTCATGATCTTTATTTCTCACTAAAACAACAAACAAAATGTCACAGAACAAAAACAACATCCACAACCTAAGGTGGGAAAACATGCTGCCTAAGTATGATTCCTAATCAGAGACAACGATAGACAGCTGTCCCTGATTGAGAACACACTTCACTGCCCACATGAAGAAATACTTTCACTTTACTATAGAATACTACAATAAAGTATCCAAAACACTACAGTAAAGTCTGCAGTCTAGTATGGTAGTATTTTTTAAAGAAGACATTACAACAACACAAGAGACACACATGACAACAGTATTCAGTCTGTAAAAGAGGCCGCAGTCACATTCTCCTGCTTCTGAACAGACGTTCTTGTGTTTTATGGGTCACAGGTTTACCCCTCTACAACATCAGAGAGGATCCCTGAAAGACTGAAGACAGAAGAGAAAGCAGTCCTACTAGATTTGTGTCTACAAGCAGCACTAGATCACAGAGAAACATTCCAGAGAACTGTGAACACACTGCTGTCACTGTTCTCTGTGTATCAAACTGAGAGATATGACATCCTGCTGGATCTGTACTCTCATGTGAAGTATAATAGGAATCAAACAGCCAGGAGTATCCTTCCATCCTTGAAGCCACTTTACCAGTCAGCTTATGCAGTCTGGTCCATAGACCTCTCAGAGAGAAAGGCCTCCCTCCTCCTAGAAGTGTTGAAACTCCAACTAGAGAAGAAACCAGTAGAGCTGAAGGACTGGTCAGATGAAGAGAGTGAAGTGAGGAGTTTCCTTCAGTGTCTGCCCTACATCTCACAGCTGAGGTGAGTGAGTTTATCCAACAAGAGTCCATATATCACTGACCTGGTGTAGATAGTATTCATGTTTTTATCTTGTTTATACATTAACATATGAAGAAGCTGTAGAAACTCTAAAATTCCAATTCATAGTTGTATTGTTTTAAAAGATGGAGTCATGTGGTGCTATTAGTTTTCAGTTCCCCAACCCTGTTACTCATATCAGTCCTCGTCACTCACCTGTTTATCATCTCTGTTTTAAACTGTTTGTTCAGATTTTGTTATAGATTTTTGTAATTCATAAATTTAAATTATGTTAATCGGTCTGCAACCCAGAGGTTGTAAAGTTCTGGTCTTAAATTAAACAGACAGAATTCCCAGCTCACAATTGATCAAATCCAAGTTTATTAGCGAGAGCTCTGCTGTGCATATACAAAGACGTTCCTTATATAATATTCTCTTAACCTACGCACATACATACACACTAACATTTGGATTCTCTCTTTTTCTCCTGATGTCCCACCACAGTTTATTACCACTCAGCTGACAGTTTCAATCTCCCCCAGATACGAGAGCTCTGTCTCCCTGTCTCACCAGAGTTACAGCCGGGTCGGTTCAAACATGAGTTAATTGAGACTCTTTGTTTTCGTTAGGCATACATTACCCTCTTCCCAGGTCCACACAACATCTACTCCCTAATGGTTAAGTTTCAGGGTAGAATGATTGAATCATTTATCTTTAACCTTCATAAAATCTTTTAACAGATTTCTTCCACTGAAGGATATCATAAAGAGGAGAAAGAGAGAGAAGACGTTCCTACTGAATCTGTGTCTTCAAGCAGCTCTCCATGAGAGAGGATCCATACAAACAACTGTAGAGAAAGTGTTGTCGCTGTCTGAAGTTTATCACTATCAGCCATGTGATTTCCTGCTGGATCTGTACTCACATGTGAAGGACTATGAGACTCAAACAGGCAGGAGTGTCCTTCCAGCATTACAGACAGTTTACTTGTCATCTCCTGCAGTCTGGTTCATAGACCTCTCAGAGAGAAAGGCCTCCCTCCTCCTAGAAGTGCTGAAACTCCAACCAGAGAAGAAACCAGTAGAGCTGAAGGGCTGGTCAGATGAAGAGAGTGAAGTGAGGAGTTTCCTTCAGTGTCTGTCCTACATCTCACAGCTGAGGTGAGTTGGATCAGTACATTTCAGGGATTGTAGTTGTCTGTCCCTGTATTTCCCTTTAGAGATGATGCTTGTAGCTTTCTGCAGTAACTTAATAATTAAATATACACATACTGTTTGGAAAATATGCAGTCTTTGTAGTCAGGATTTTAAGGAACAATTGAAGTGGATGATGAGTTTAGAAAGATGGTCATTGTATTTTACCCTCCATAATGTCACCATCAGAAATGCATATCATATCTCTCACATATTCATCTATTTGTTGTTCAACTGTTCTTGCAGTTTTACCTCCACATGATCAGAGAAGATCCTGAGGAGGGACAAGAGAGAAGACATTCCTACTGAATCTGTGTCTTCAAGCAGCTCTCCATGAGAGAGGATCCATACAAACAACTGTAGAGAAAGTGTTGTCACTGTCTGAAGTATATCACTATCAGCCATGTGATTTCCTGTTGGATCTGTTCTCATGTGAAGGACTATGAGACTCAAACAGGCAGGAGTTTCCTTCAGCATTACAGCTAGTTTGCAAGTCATCTCCTGCAGTCTGGTCCATAGACCTCTCAGAAACGGGCTCCCTCCTCCTAGAAGTGCTGAAACTCCAACCAGAAGAAACCAGTAGAGCTGAAGAACTGGTCAGATGAAGAGAGTGAAAGTGAGGAGTTTCCTTCAGTGTCTGCCCTACATCTCACAGCTGAGGTGAGTGTGTTTACATAGTAATGTTTTCTCATGTTTATGTAGACAATACCCTAATGTCTACATGTTTCAACATGTTAATTTTGTCCCTTGTTTATCCTCAGGTCA